>NC_056734.1:667086248-667303748 GCF_019279795.1 Protopterus annectens
TGCCAGGGTAATCCTATGGCTAGGTTTGTAAAGGCCCCTGGGCCATTAGCCTAGTACACACCTATGAACCTATGAACACTAAGTATACATGCACAGAGATTCCTGCATTTTGTAAATACAAACTCCTGGAGCAGATAGTCAATACACCAACCAGGGAGTGCAACCATACTGGATCTGGTCATCACTAATATGGGAGACTGCTGCACACCCCCTACTGTAATGCCTTCCTTGGTAAGGTCAGACCACAAAATGGTCTCCTTTGAAGTAAAAATAAAACCTGTACCCCGAGCTATGCCTGGAATATTCAGGAACTATTCTAAGGTTAACCTCCTGCTATTAAGTGAGAACTTGGCAAAACTTCAATCCCCCATAAACCCTGAAAACACTTCTGCCTATGCAGAACTGTTCACAGAAGCCCTGTACAAGCATGTTAATAGCTGCATAGAGGCAGCTGTACCCACCAGGAAGAAGAACAGAACTAACTAAAAAAAAAGCTACCCTGGTGGAATCACAAAATCAATAGGCTGTATAACAGGAAGAAGAAAACTGTGGCAAAAATCAGGAGGTGCAGTACCCAGCAGGATAAAAGCACTGTCATCAAACTAAACAAACAACTCAGAGGACAAATAAAGTCTACCAAAACCAAATTTGAGGTAAGTTTGGCCTCCCAGGCCAAGGATAACCGCAAAGCATTCTTGAGCTTTGTCTGCAACCTCAAAGCCCATACACAATTGTGTGCAGAGCTCATTGTAAATGGAGCCACCTATCCTGAGCCAGAAGATATGGCAAACCTTCTGGCTGATAAATTCAGCTCCAACTTTCCCCCTCTTTCCCCGTCAACCTTCCCTCAGGAAATATCATCAAATATAACTACCCCTACTACCACTAGGAAAGAGGTCCTTAATGCTCTCTCTAAGACCAAGAACACTGCATCAATGGGCCCAGACAATATCCCAGGATACCTTCTAAATAGCACGAAACATGACCTATCAGGGCCTCTAGAATTACTATTTAACTGTAGCCTCCAAACAAGCTTTGTGACTCATGAATGGAGAAAGGCAACAGCCATCCCACTGCACAAAGGAGGGCCATCTACAGACCCAGGAAACTACAGACCCATAAGTTTCACTAGTCTTATATGTAAAGTCATGGAAAGAATTATCATGAAGATGATCAATAGAGATATAGTAAACCTCCAGTCACTGGATCCAACCCAGTTTAGTTTCATCAAGGACAGAGCATGCCTACTCAACCTGGTGGACTTCTTTAAGAAGGTCACCAAAGCAATGGAAGAGGGCAAAACTGTTCACACTGCCTACCTTGACCTGGCCAAGACATCTGACATAATACCCAACTTTTATTGTTGACAAACTCAAGAGGTTAGGTACAAACCCGTATGTCACCTGGTAGATAGCCAACTGACTCACTGACAGGACCCAGAAAGTTAGAATTGGGGAGTCCACTTCTACAAAGAGGCCAGTCACAAGTGGAGTCCCTCAGAGATCAGTCCTTGGATGCTCCTTTTTAGCATTTACTTCTCTGAAGTCAAGGCCAATGTCAGTGGTCTCTGACTTACTAAATTTGCAGATGATTGTAAATTAAGAGCTGTTATTGAATCTCACATTGACACAAATGTTGTACCAGAGGGGCTGACACAGACAAACATTTGGTGTCTGAGCCATGGACTAAAACTAAATGCCAAGAAATGCACAATAGTATCCTTTGGGAAATTATCCATCCCTGGTAAGTATCATATTGACAACACACCCCTTAGAGATGACCCAGTAGTCAGGGACTTAGCGACACACATAATAATCTAGCCTTTGATCATCACGTGTCTACAGTGGTGAGAAAATCATCATTCGATGTTGAGCAACTTATAAACAAAGGTATGACATCTAAGTCCAAGGAAATCATTTTTCCACTGTATTTGGCACTCATCAGACCTATCATTGGGTAGAATGCCTCCTTTGGTATGCACCTTACCAGGCACATCCAACAACTGGAGCATCCATAGAAGTTCCTCACTAAAAGAATACAGTGTGTAAGTAATACGTCCTATGCAGACCGCCTCAAGGCTCTATCCCTGTATTCTGTCTTTTACAGGCTTTTGAGGGAAGATCTATGTCTGGCATACAGGGCATTGCCAGATCCCACTCTGATGGACCTGCTGCACATCCACAAACAAAAAGCACCAGAATGACCCATTCTAAAGACTTAAACCTTGCCTGTGATGTAATTAGGTCCTACTGGAGAGATAGGTATATACCCCGGAGACTACCCCATCTGTGGAACAGGCTCCGCATCCATGTGAAGCAAAGTTCCTCACTAACCCAATTCAAGTTCAACTTGGAAATTGGATGGGAAACTGGAAATTCATCCCTGGTTTGGCACCTATGTCTCTAATGGACACAGGTAACCTGTAAATGGTTCATCTCCCAGGCCCATGCTTACACTTATCAAGGGTATCAGAACTTCTTAGAGATTTGGGATGCATGGCTAGGCTTAAAAAGGCCCTTGTGGTCATTAGCCTAGTAAACACCTATGAACCTGTGAACCTAATTAATACTGTTATTTTTGTAGCTTTCAAGTAATTTATTTATTTTTTTATAAAAGTTGCCAAGCTATGTTTTAAACAGCTTACTAAGAACTGTTTGTTTGACATTTGCTCACTAGGCAGATGAAAAAAAAATTCCAAGGGAGCTTTCCTTTCCCATGACTGGAGCACAGTGGCGAGAATAGCACAGAATATAAGTAAGGATGCAATAATCATTACAATACAGACATACATGAGTACATATTGCTAATGAATGAAGAATGTTTATCCTTTTGTTCTGCTTGATTTTTGCAGCTAGGACAATACAATTTCCTGTCTTCCTACTTTCCCAGTGACCCACCTCTTGTGTCCTCATTAAATCTTCCACTGTTATAGTCTGCACCCCCATCTGGGAAACTCATTCTATCTTGTAAATCACATTATGTGTAAAGAAAAAAGCAGATTAAATCCGGGATATCTCAAATGACAATTATTCCTCATCTTACTTGCCTGATTGCTTCTTCAGTTCCATCATCTTGCAATGTTAATGTCTAATAACAGAAATAACATGAATAACATTACATAGCTCTGCATTCCATGATAGCATTTTACGGGAGGTCACATAAATATTACTGACATATTTACATAGTTAAGACATCTCTTATTGATCATTTCCACCTCATACTGGCAAGTAACCAAAAGGCAAGCTAAGCCACAGACATTTTGGAAAGGATGATAGCGAGTGGTAAAGCAGTTGCAGACCAGTCTTTTATAGAGATTAGTATTTAGACTGCTATGGAAGAAGTTTTGTTGCTGCCTATAAATTTGGGGATTTTGGAGGTTTACATAGGATTGTCCTATTTGATTAAGGTACTTGAAGGAACACTCGAAAAATAGAAGGTCATTCAGTATACTGTTGGAGGAGGTGATGAATTCAGAGCATAGCTGCATGAATAGAGCATAGGGTACAGACGATAGTATGAGGACAACACTCCAGGATTAATCATTTAAAATGGAAGAAGGTATTTGTTGTAGTCTGAGTAATTCAGAGATGCTCATCTCTCATAACAGGGTGCTATTAACAGGTACCTAAATACCACATTCTTCAATGCCCGCAGTTTACTGAAGTTTCTAGCAACTGCAAGAGTTGGGAAGGGAAGACCCAAGTTAGACTACATAGAAGACACCTTTTGCAGTTCATGACTTTGTCTTAAAATTGTGTATTTTTTGTTGTAATATTTTTATCAGGTTTTAATTTGTTTAGCCAGTTTTCTTACTTGAAATATTTTTTCTAATAAAATAGAAAGGTATCCTATACGAGAGGGGCAGCAGGTCATTGCATAGGTTGGTGCTCATTTGAATGCCTGGAAAATCAGCCTGGAATATTCTAGCAATAAATGTGGGTCATGTATTTATAGGTAGAAGGGGGAGAGAGGGCTGCTGTACCAGTATTTGCATATAAAGTTGTGTGCATCTTGTCAGAACAGGAGACTATGTGCTATTATAAAACATGAAGATTACAGAGTC
The DNA here is from genome assembly GCF_019279795.1 of Protopterus annectens. NCBI lineage: Eukaryota > Metazoa > Chordata > Ceratodontiformes > Protopteridae > Protopterus > Protopterus annectens. Next base: position 667,090,312 of record NC_056734.1, read on the forward strand.
TGTTTGCTCCAAAAGAATTTTTATACACTTTCATTTTCATCCATATATTCATCCTGGGCTTGACTATCGTAGCCAATCATGAGAGGAGAGGTACAATCTAAGATGGGAACTGGCAACATGCAATAGTTGTAAGACTCAGTAGCCATGAACTTCCTGTGATTCCTATCACCACTAAAAGCACAGAAATTATTTTAATTCTAGTAGTTTCTTCACAGCTTCAAGTAAATTACATTCTTTTATTTAATTTTTTATAAATGTGAGATCTGTTTGCCTCCATTTAAAATTTGAGAGTTCCACTATCATAAGGAATCAAATGGGATATCCATGCTAACTGTGACGCCAATACGGTTGTATTCTTCCACAAAGTTCTAATACTTGTCTCACAACATCTGCTTTCCCCAAAAGCACCAACTCTCCATTTCATGGTATGGAAAACAGTGCACTTCTCATGATCCTGGATTTTTGCACCAGTAAAACGTAAGGGCATAGGGACAGTTGAGACCAGCAGTATCACTATATGCATGCACCTACAGTGGGATTTAGCACTATACATTGCAAAATATAAGTGTTTTTATATGGGTCTGTTGTGGAAAAATAACAGACTCAGGCACATTTTCTATCAGTGCTAACTGACTAATTCAGCAGTATTTAATTGTAAATTAAAAGGTAGTAGAAAGCATGCACTCAGTATTGCTACACATGCAGAAAAACCACTTAAATAGCCTGCATGACATTCTTTTAACACAGTGATTGGCAGAAACTATAACTCAAGGAAACAGATTATAAGTATATCATAGGATTTTGACTAGAAGCAGATTTACTATAGTACTCCAGCTGTTTTTTTTCTTTCATCTCAGGTACAATAGCTATCTATCATACAGTATAACATGTACCTTTTCTAATTTTATCTTGGATGGTTTTATATAGCTCCTGAATAATGCAAAAAATTCTGAAGGAAACATTCTCCAACACTGCTAGTTGTTGCACCTATATGAGATATGTGGCCTTATGATATTGTTGTCTTCGTCTATGTCTGCTTGACTTTCAGGTACATCTAAATAAGTACAGTACTTGAAATTGTTAGCAAAAAGCATCTCCACATTTGGAATATCTACAAATTAAGGGCCTTGCTTTACTTAATTTTATACGATAATAGTGTGCAGGGAATCACCTATCAAGTAACTTTCTTCTGCATTACCTCTATGGATCAAATTATATTCAATAAAAAGTTGTGCAGCCATGTGCTTAGTATTTTCAGTTTATGGATGAAACTACAGCCAACTTTATTATGTCAGAATGATCTTTTGACTTCCACCGGGGGGGGGGGGGGGTCAGTCTAGTAAGTTAGTTCAATGAAACTGCAAAGCATATTAGGTAAGAGTACATACCAATATCTGTCTCATTACCATGTTTTAGACAGAAGTCCAGTTGAAGACTTGTGGTTTATCACTGAAAATATGCTCACTTGCTATCTCACTTATGCATTGTATGTTAGTCTGATTAAACTGCAATACAATAAATGAAGTCAGTGCATTACATTGTTTTCAGTAATAGTTTAAAGAAAGTCTTAATTTTACAATTCTCTAGAGTATATTGGTAAATGCATTTGTTGAATTTCTGTTACCAAAATGTAACTGAAAAAAAGGCTAACAAGCGAGGCTAAAACGGGCATAGAAATGCAGTAAACAATGTAATAAAATTTGTAAGTATGATCAAGTTTCCTGCTTTTTTGTTTTGTTTTTAAACTAAGGTTCCTAAGGTTTTTCTCACAACTCAATACAAAATTGATACTGCATAATGGAAAGTGTTTGGAACAGATTTACTTAATGCCTGGGGGTATTGTAAGGGACAGCTGCAATGAACTAAACTATGTCACCACACCACAGTACCAGCTTATGAAATAACCCGTTTTTTTGCTGTATGTATGAGTGGGTGTACGCGCACGCGCGCACGTGTGTGAGAGAGATAGGGAGTGCATGTAGTTGTGTATTACAATGCAGTTATGTTTTTGTTAAATTATGTAGAATAATTCTTTCATCTAGAAAAGAGTATAGCAACATATTGTGCAGACAGATACTGAGAGTGCTAACAAAAGAGAAAGAGAGATCCTTACATATATCTGTGTGAGTGGGTATATTAATGAAAACTGACTGGAAATTATGCTGAGATGTGTATTTATTATACTTCCATACATACAAGCAATAAAATGGAAGAACACCAGTGGAAAGTAATTGCAGTTAATTATCAATTTATAGGCCTTGCTCTGCACTCTCTATTCACCTGTTAATTATGTGACTATAAGACCTCCAGACCACATGCAGTATTACAGACATAATCTTCTGAAGATGTCAGAGAGTAAAGGAAAGCTATCTGCTTCCTTTATGTCATCCAGACTACCATATCACCATGTAAATCAACAACCCATCGACACTTCCCACTGTGCATTTATATCATGCAACGTGACAGAGTTTAGAGGTGATATTCTCTCCCAATGTTTTTCTTCCTCTGACTTCTCTTTAAACCTACACATTAATCCTTTTGTCCTTCTCCTGAAGTAGTTAACTTTGTATACTTTTTTGCCAAATCCTGGCAGCCATGTCACTTAGCAAAGCACTATTAGAGGCTTTTGCCCTGTTTTTGGCCTCTGCAACAGTTCTGTTTGTAATAGTAGACAGTCTGGCATCCTAGAAACATACTACATAACCTAATGAATGAAGGAGATGATGCTGGGATAGTGTAAAGTGAGTCATTAGTATGCAGAAGAGCATGATATTAGGAAAAAAACATATAAAGAAGGCTCTGACTCCTTCAAAACCACTGTTAGATTCTACACAAGTTCTAATATGGGATTCTGTTAGGTCATAATACTGGTCTCCCTAATATACAAAGAATAGTAGAATTCTTATCTTCCGAACAATATCTGTTGTTTGACATTATTCTATGGAAATGTACTGCTACACAGATCCATCCATCCATCCACCCATCCATTAATCTATCTACTACCCTTGTTTTCCCATTTTTGCATAAGGGGTCGGGGTGTCACTTCAACAGTGACAATAATCCATTTATGCAAATCATTTTTTTTGCATAAATATATAGATTATTCTATTCTGACATAGCCATGAGAAAACCTCTTCCTCATACTTGTTTTATGTACTTACCAGTAGGTTATCCTCTTTGGTATGGTGCACCCACTTTGAGTTCTCTTCAACCAAACTGTTCCCTCAAGCATACACCACTAATGCATTCTCATCTCTTTCTATTATAACTGAGTGTACATCTAAGCTCTCCAAATATCTTCATAATACAGGTTTTCCATTCCAACTATAATTTAGTCAGACCTTTTATGTACCTCTTCAAATTGTTATTTATCTTGTTAATTCAGCAGATACCAGCATTAAATTGAAAATACAATATTTTTTTTTGCTCACAACTCATTAAGACTAAAAGAATGCTTCAGTTTCTCCTTGAAACAAAATATTTCATATATATATAGTCATTTTTTCTCACTAGCTGTATTATCAGTCTACTATATAAGTATAAATGTCTTATCTTCCAAAGCCCCAACATTATTAACTCACAGCTCTAAAGATTTAATAGTTATTCTTGTACATTGTATTGTATTTTTCCACAATGTGAAATTCATGCATTTCTTAACATTAGACATAAACTGAAAAGTGATTAAAAAAAGATTTGGCTGCCACTTCTTTAAAATGCCTGCAGTTACAGAGTCCTCCTTTAACAGCCAGTATTGTTCTCTTTCAAATGCACAAATCACTGGTAATCTCACTGCCTTGACTTCCTCATGTCTTTGTTTTCTTCACAGTGGCCTACTTTCTTCATCCCTCCTTTAGTTGATTTAGATTTTAAAATATCTTTCAGAGTCTACCTATGTGACATGTAACTCTTTTTATATTCATTATTTCCAAGGTACACTGGAGGCACCAAGTTTGTTTCAAAAACAGAATGTTTCTCTGTATTTCACAAGGAAAAAAAAACAGTATCTTATGATGAGTTCAACTACACACACACACACACACACACATATAATATATATATATATATATATATATATATATATACATACATATATATATATATATATATATATATATATATATATATATATATATATATATATATTTATATATAAATATATATATATGTATATAGAGAGAGAGAGAGGGGGGGGGACAGAGAGAGACAGATAGATAAACAGTTGACATAGAGACTCTGGTGTACAGATCACTCAAAAGTCAGGTAGCCACCAAATGAAGAACCAGCAACAAAAATAATATATGAAGCAACTCCTTAATCTATACTAATGCCGCAGCAGACTGCAGTTCAACTAAGAAGCCAATATTGACTTTTTGAAACAAAAAAATAATTCAGTATAAAGTACTTGAAATGTGTTTGAAATTCAAATGCTTGAATACATGAAAAAAATTTATAAAAAATTCAAAACCATTGTTGTTACAAGTGGGACAAACTCACTACTCCCCCCAACCCTTGCAATTTATAATGAATGAATGAATGAATGAATAAATGAATGAATGAATGAATGAATAAATGAATGAATGAATGATTGAATGTCACATTCTTGCTCTCACTCCCAAAATCTTATACTGAATGGATCTAGCGAGGTGATGCTCTATCACCTTCCTGTTATGCAAATCACCCTTTTACACTTTTTCTCTGGATTCTTCTTCCTCCTATATTTTTCATAATGCTTTAAAATGGGGAAATACTTTCCTAATATTACACTGTGAGTCAAATAGGAGTTTGCAGTCATATGATATAAGAGGTTTCTTAAAACTGTTTGAGTTTCTATATGAATGCAGTGTTATTCTTTCCTACCACCTGGAATGCATATTATCTCTACTTTTGGTTGTTAATATTCTTATTCTTATATACCAGGTGAGCCTTGACAATGGTACTCAAGCTGCCAGAGCCCTGTATCACCTGAAATTCTCTTCTTTGAAGAAATATATTACATTTGTCATCTTAGTTATAGAACAGAGACATAAGGCTAACCCAGTTATTCTAGTTATAGGCTTATGACTCATTTGTATCAGGCATTTTTGTTTTCACATTTTTATATAGCAGTCTTATCAGTATTAGAAGCACACAGCCTAATAATGTGACCCATTCCCCACAGCTGAAACAATTTAACTCATTACTTGCTACTTTTTTCCTGAATGCTCTACTAAAGTTATTAGAGTATCAGAGTTCTTGTTATCAATTTGTAGTCTAGGCAAAGCTCTTTCAAATCTCTCTGCTGCTAAACAGATCATAACCTTCATCTTCTGTGGTAGCCACCTGAAAGGGTACTCATGGTTGCTATTGTTCATCTAAGAAATATCACAGCATCATAACTTGAAAATTACTTCCATGATCAAAACGGGTTGAAACAGATCTGGGTCACTCACTGAAATGACACAGATTGAATGCATTTTTTTGCAACGTGCTGTCCCCCATATGGCAAGCAAGCCCACCACATCCCATAAACTTATATTTCTAGTTATATATAAATAATACTAACTCCACAATCACCAAACATTAGGTAATTAAGAAACTCCCTGATGCAGTAAACTATTGTTTTGAGCAATAAGCACACCACTAACAGTGATGCAATGATTTCTGGGAAACTACAGACTGAGGAATATTGGGACAGCTGAGTTCTTATATTTCATAGATCCATAACAAAAGAATGTGTTCAAGCATAACCCATGTTACTTCAACTAACTCTCATCAGTTCTAGCCATTGGTTTAGCTAAATCAATATGACAAATGGCATTCTAATCACCTAATAAAATGTGTTTTTTTTAATAATGATGAATACACAGATAAACCTTTCTAGAAATAATTTACACTCAACAAAGTGGACTCCTACAGACCCTATTATTAACAACTGTGGCAACTGCTTTGAAGTATGTGGAGCTGCAGTTTTGGGGCAGTCCAAGATGGGATCCACTCCTGCCCCGAGTACAGTAGGTCATACCTCCTCAGTTAAAGAGAGATAGAAAGATATAAAGATATATACACATATATATATATATATATATATATATATCTTACACTAAGTGCAATGTCGGAGTTGCTATATTTAAGTAGCAGGGGGCGTGGGGGGCACAGCCGCTCACATGGGGGGTGCAGGGCTGCTTGCACCCCCCCCTCATACTTGGTGACAACTGCTATGCTTTGTTTTGTATGTGTTTCTTTGTGTCCTTGTACTGGCATATTATAATTATTTGTATTCTGTGTGTTTTCAGTATTTTGAGTTTCAGGATTTTGAGTTTTCAGGATTTTGAAGTTTCCGGATTTCGGTCTTCAGTCTTATGAATTTCGGGATTGTAATATTTCAGTCTTCTAAGGGGAACCATATATATATATATATATATATATATATATATATATATATATATATATACTCTGTATATATATTTATATATATATATATATATATATATATATATATATATACACATTCATATATGTGTATATAAATATATGTTTGCTTTGTCTGGTAGAAAAAGGAACCACAGTAGATAGTCACTGTTGAAGAAGATAAACTGAGCGCCAGGAACATTGGTCTCTTAAGTGGGATAGGGAGTGGACTCTGAATTAGCTGATACATATTGAAACATTATTAAGAGGAATTGAATTGGGAGTTATATACCTGCATTGAATTGTAAATACTCTGTTTAATATAGCTGAAATCTATATTATGGCATTGTAAATAGCATCTACTGTAAAAAATTACTGCAAACAAATTACTGTAACCACATAGCAAGTCTGCAGTGAGTTGATAAGTTTTACAAAGATGCGATGTTTACTTGACATACTCCTAGATTATTGTTTGTTTTTTAATTTAATCCAGTTCAAATATGAATATCCTTAATAGTCAATGTTCATTTTTACCACAACTAAGGAACCAGTAGAGTGCAATGTGCTTGGGTTCCTTTTGATATTTATTTCTTATAAATCTTCTTTTCTGATACATCATATCCTAATAAATACATATATTTGATACAAATGAGCTATTTCCTAGTTAGGACAAGACTTAATTCCTTTTTTATGTATCCCATGCCATTGATATTGGTTGAAAAATTAGGTCATCTGTCCATATAACTCTTCAACCCTAATTATGTCAAATATAAAATAAATCTGTAAAAACAAGCTGGGGAGGCAAATCCCAAGTCAAGACATGGGTTTGAAGGCATGTGCCCATTGTTGTGTAGCAGACATCAATCATAGTCCTGAGAGACAAATAGTCATACTATCTCTAATTTAAAATACCAGCATCTTTCATCTGAGCAAAAGTATGGAATGCTAAAGATAGTCCTTGCCAGACTTCTTTAAGAATGGTTTTGTAAAGAAATGATTTTAACTTTTTTTGCCATAGGATCTGGCTTAAATTCATATATTCTTTTCTGGTTTCTAACACATCTCAGGGAAGAACTGCAAAAATAAGAATGTTAACTGTTATTGTTTTCTGTGTAACTGAATTCATTAATAGCTCTGTTTCTTTTGAGACTCTGAAGCTGACTATATTTGGCTTGGATTTACTCATCTGTGTCCTCTAACTTAATGCTGTGAATCCGGTCGAGAGTAGCATCCTGTTCAATGGCCAATCAAGACAGGTATTCTAGATCTTTCATGCATATCCATACAGACCATACAGTCTTTCCCATTCCATCAGAATGCCTAGTAATCTAAGATTCTTAAATCTGCCTCTCCATGCCCAGTCCAATAATTCTACAGCTATTTATGTCTGTGTAGTTATAATCTGTTAGTCTTCTGTCTTATCTTATTAATTTAGAACCACAGCCCTTCTTGCTTGCCATATCTCATTTTCCACCACTGTTACTTTTAATGCAAAGTATCATGATTTGAAGCCTAGTCTGTAATTTCTTAGACCAACAATTCAGATTTCTCCAGCTTTTGTGAAATCTGTTGCAGTTGAACCATTACATGATTCTTAGGCTGTGGTGACTCAAATTGTAATGCTTCCTCTTTTCTATGATTCCTTTTGATTCAGAAAATGGGAAGAGTGAAACTAGCACATACATTTTGTGCAGCCAAATTTCCATCTTGCAAAACTGATTATTCAAATTTATAGGTTCATAGGTTTATAGATAAGTACTAGGCTATGTCACCTTGTAGGCCATATTAGGCCTACCTAATTTACCTTTTTGGATATAGACTGGCCTTACCTATCCCATGGTCATAATTATATATTACCCCTAAAGTAAATAACTGGGATCATACCATGCATAATTTGAGGAAGCCATGCATGGGATTAAGCATTTAGGAGCTGCATCTATACATTAGTAGTACAGAGAGCTTTTCTGGTGTAAATTTTCTGTTACCCCTCCATAGATCTAAGTTGAACTTGAAAATGTTTTATGAGGATGGGGAGTCTATTCCATAGCAGTGGAATCCTCTTCAAAACACACCTGTCCCTCCTAACCATTCTGTTGCTGTTGCAGAAGGCATTTACATCCCTAGGCTGAGTATTTCTGATAATATCTGACTTGCTGATGTGCAGTAAATCCATCAATAATGAGTTGGAAGATGCCTTGTATGCTAGGCACAACCAGGTCACCTCTTAGTATTCTGTAGGATACCGAGTATTGTAGCAGGGCTTTGAGTCAGTCCATTTAGGACATGATGTTTGGCCTTGTATCCTTTTAGTAAGCTATCTCTGTGGGCATTCACATTGTTGCATGTGCCTGAACAGATACATGCCAAAGGGGGCATTCTATTCAATAACTAAAAGGGGGGGGGGGGCAATGACATCCTTAGATCTAGACACGATCCCTTTGCTTATAAGTTGTACGATATAAAAGGACTTTCTTACAACAATAGGCACATGTTGAGCAAAAGTTAGGTCACTGTCAACGTAAGTTAACAAATCTTGAACAACTAGATCATCTCTTAGGGGCATATTGTCAATGTGGTAGTTCCCTGGGGTAGATGACTTTCCAAAGGGTACAGCAATGCATTTTTTGGCATTTACTTTCAGACCATGATTTTGACACTAGATATTTATTCCAGACAAACCTTCCTTCAGGATGGCTAAGTCATTTGGGGATTCAATGACTGCTCCTAGCTTGCAGTCATCTGCAAACATAGTCAGTCAGAGCCCTTTGGTATTGAGTTTTGCTTTATAAAAGTAGATACCAAATAGGAGAGGTCCCAGCACATAATCCTAGGGAACTCCACTGGTGACTGATCTTTTTGTGTAGGTAACTTCCCCTATTTTGATTATCTACAGTTGAATAAAGCAAACGTGGAAAAAGCCAATAAATGGTAACTTGAAAAAACATAAAGGCCCTGAATCCACTCAGGGGTCTCTATGTTTTTTCAAGTTTGATTATCTGCAGTTGACAATCCAGCGGGTGACATGGGAGTTTATTTCCCGTTTAGTTAGCTTTTCTACTATGCCTGAGTGGCAAAATGTGTCAGAAGCTTTAGCCAAGTCAAGGTATGTGGTGTGCACCATTTTACCTTCATCCATTGCCTTGGTGACCTTTTCAAAAAAATCCACAAGGCTGAGTAAGCGTGACCTGTCCTTGACATATCCAAACTGAGACACATCTAGTATATGGAAGTTCCTTATGTCCTGATTTATTAGTTGTATGATAAGTCATTCGATGGATTTGCATATGAGGCTGGTCAGATTTATGGTCTGTAATTGCTAGGGTCTGTGGAAGGTCCTCCCTTATGCAGGAAAATGACTGTGGCTGTTTTCCATTCACTTGGTACAAAACCTGTATTGAGGTTGAGTTTGAACAGTGGAGTTAGGGGTGTGGTTAAATCATGCTTCATGTTATTTAAGATGCATCCAGGGATGTTGGCAGGACTCATCGATCCAGTATTTTTAGCTTTTGATAGCACGTTTAGGACTTGGTCTTGTGTGATACCTGGAGGTGAGCCAGTTTCAGGTATATCTTTAGGGACAGAAGGTGTGTGGGGGTAAAGTTAGAGCTAAATTTATCAGCCAGTAAATTAGCTGTATCTCCAATCTCATTGTAGATATGATCCTTTACAATCAGTTCTGTGCATTACCGCACTGTGATTGATTTTGTTTATGGATATTGCAGCTGCTCAGGATACCAATTTCCAGGTCATCATTAAGATGTAGTCTAGGCTTGAGCAATTTATTTATTTCTTTCCTGAGTGTGAATTACTCCTGCCTTGTCTATTACATGTTTTACACATTTCTACTTGGAAGTAACATCCTAGTTACAAATTCTCCAGTAAGATTTTTAATTCCTCTCTTTCTCCTACACTCTATCTTTCTCAGTATCAACTGTTACAGCCTCTTCTCATAACCTTATGTTTTTTATGCAAAAGTAATTAAAATCAGATGAAACAAATAAAAAAAATGTCTAATGCTTAGCCATTCTGGGCTGGGCTCAATGAGATAGCCAGACATTCTTATAAATGCTTTGTTTGACAGCCTATTAATACAGGAATATGTCTAATAATGTAATTCTGTTTTTGCCATCGCTAAATTAGGAGAACAGACTATTCCTTTATGTCTAAAATTGTCAGTTAATACAGAGAATAGTATTTCTTACCATAGTAGTAGCTCATAATTTTCAAGTCCATGCTAAGTTTTATGTAAAATGACACCAGCAGTAAAAGTCCCAAAAATAAACTGAATAAGGGTGAAGGAAGCGGGATAGTCCCTTCTTATTTTCAAGTCTTATTCTCAGACAAATAGCACTCTTATTCTGAAGTAGTTCAGTTTATTCATATAGGTCTGTCTCTGTGCCTTTTATTATATGTTTACCATAATGGCAGACTAATACCAATCCCGTTGCATTTAGGGCAAAAATTATCTTCTAACTGACTCCTGTAGCTCAGAGAGATGAAGCACTGACTGCTACTCAGATAAATCAAGATTGATTAGCTGTCTGGCGAGTGGACTGGGCAAGGTGAGGAGGATGGGATGGAATGGCAGCTGTTAGGCCCTTCAGCTTATTAATAAAGGGACCAAAGGACACTCATCTTGACTGCTGCACCCAGGAGAGAAATGAAAGAGCTAGATGAAGAAAGGGATAAGACACACTAGATATGAAAAAAGTGCATTCATCTTATGCGCTTTCAAGCTGCCAAACAGGATTGTTTTGTTTCCAATGAGGAACCTCTTTTATAGCAGAAAACAGTACTGGTGTTACAATTAGAACCACAGACCTGTGGAACACAATCTTAGTGTTCTTCTTTTAGTTGGAGCAATGCCAAGCATCAAACATTGATGTATTGCTGATTTCAGAGTTCTCAAAATCTCTTTAGCATGTCTTGTATGTTGTGGTGTCCAATCACTGTTCACCCTCTTTTTAAACATATCCATGCTGAATTTTTTACCTGAATTGCAATTTTTCCTTGTAGTAAAAGTCTTGTCAAATCAGCAACACCAATTTTTAAGTCAGCATTAGTAGTTGTAAGTTAGCAGTAGCAGTTTTTAAATCAGTTGCAAAAGTTCTGCCAAGGTCCCACAAAACATCAGTTCGTTTATCACATAAACACCTCACAATAGTTCTGCTTTTACCTTTACATTCAGTTCAGATTAGATATAACTAAGATTTTTCACTGCATGGTAAGTACTCAGCCAACTTTCTGAACTCTAATAAAGCCTGTCATTCACAGAATTAAATGTTCATATTTAAAATCAGATTTCTTCTATGGTAGTACATGCCATATAGATTATACAAACTCAGGAGTTATGTGCCTGTGTTCACACAGCGATCCTTGTACTCTTTTACAACATATATCATCATTATTTGTTTAAGAAGATTCATGGGTCAGTGACAAAATAAGCATACATACAATGATACTAAAATTTTTAATTGGAAAAGTGACCTCCTGCTTTTTGGAAATATGCCAAACATAGGAGTAGTCAAAACACAATTTTTATATTATTTATATTTTTGGTAAAATCACCTACAAAAGCATTTTTTTAGTCCCTCCTTTTTTATCATTGGTACTGGCGCATCAAGTCTCCCCATCCAAGCCAGGTCTATTAGCTATCTCCTTAACCACAGGACTTATTTCAGTATTACTGGAGCCAGTCGTGGATCTCTAGGGCATCCCAGCGGGCTCAGCATATCTTTGCATCCATCTGAGGAAGATTATTGCATGATCTACCCACTGATGTCCTCCCTTGCAGACCTAATGGTATGCCTGAGGGGCTGGCATGCAATAAAATGTGCAGAGTATCACCCCCCTCTCTTTAGTAGTTCAGCATTTTCTCCAACCTATCCTCCTGTTCTAGGCATGCCTATCACATACTGTTGCCAGCCTCCACCAGGGATCAACACAGGAGATACACCCAGGTCCACCAACACACCCCGGGATGGTAACACCCATCACTCCCTCCTTGCTGCTCCATCAGTCACCCAAGCTACTAATTGAACCTGTGTTGGCAGGGTCATAAACAGGGCTTTATCCCTTTTTTTAAAACACAAAACATCTTTATTAAATTATCACATATAACATTGGCAATCCTACATTTATATAAATGAAAACAAACCATATTGACATAATCTTAGTTGCAAATATTATACATCACTTATAATCTACCCAATCATTGTCAGTCAGACATTATGTAGCCCATTAAAATCCTGCCTTCTTATAAACCCATTCCTCCCCTTTATGTATTATTCCCACAATTTCAATTTTTTAAATGTAATTTGTTGCTACCCATTTCTAAAGATCCCAATTCCAGTTGTTCTATCTCTGCTACTATATTCACTACTTCTAGTACTTAGATTTTGATTTCCATTTTCTAGCAATTGCTTTTTTTGGCAGCCACCATAATTAGACTCTGCAAGGATTTACTATATCTAAGAAATTCGGATTCTGTATCTTAGCCGAAAAAAATCCTTTCCATAGTTACACCAATTTGCACACCTAGTATCTATGATAGAGTTGTCTGCAGGGAATCTGTAAAGTCTGCCAACTCATTACATACCAAGAAAATATGTTCCCAATTATCTCTTTCTTTTCCATCATACCTCCAACATTTGCTGTCTACCTGAGGAAAAATTCTCTGGAATCTACTTGGGTATAAAAATATTTATGTAAACATTTCCAAACAAAAATCCTAAATCTTCTAGATGTTGTTGCATATTTGGCAGACAAACATATACCTCCCCCCCTCGTTTTTCTTTGTAAATTACTTATCCAATCTCTCTCTTCACAATCTGTTCTAACCTCCTCTGATCGATTCTTATAGTTATCATACAATATTTTATATGCTCTACTGATTATTCTTTCTTTAACAGCAGCTTCTGTTCTGGATTCTATTAAAAACTCTACCAGTGCTAGTCTTTCATTTAGGACCACCCTATTTCTTTCTCTTTGCCTATACTCTGTTATCAATCCTTAGCAAGGAAGGCAATCTCTGACCTGCAGTCCAAATAAATTCCTGGCATCTTCCCATTCTGTTACCTCTCCCTTTCCAGTTATTTACTCTCAATACCTTGGTTTAGTTTCATAGAGTCATAGGTAGGTACTAGGCTATTGGCCCTAGGGCCTATATAAGCCCAGCCAAAAAGGTACCCTGGCTTTTGCCACCCAAGAAAATTATTTTCTTGTGCCCCTGTCGAGCAAAGCCACAGAAGTGATCCCCGGGGCAAATTTCCTATCTCCCATCAAATCATCAAGATTTTTCTTGAAGAGTGCTAATGAGGAGCCTTGTTTGATATAGATAGGTAGTTTGTTCCAGAGTATGGGAAGACTCTGGTACAGGAATCTATCCTCCAGTATGTTCTGTTTATTGTGGTGACAAGGTTTAGCCCCTAGAGGGTGTAGCTTGGAGTGATTGGGATTTCTTTAAGTGGAGCATGTCCAACAGCTCTGGGTTTGACATAGCTTTGTATGTTAGGCAGACATTGCCTCTGAGTAGTTGATATGTGACAGAATAAAGATAGAGTTTTTTGAGACGGTCTGCGTAGGGTATCTGTTTGATGCTGGTAATCCTCTTTGTGAGGTATTTCTGTGGCCTTTCTAGTTGTTGTAGTTGTCTTGTGAGGTACATACCAAAAGGGGCATTGTACTCTATAATGGGTCTAATGAGTGACGAGTAGAGGGGAACAATGATCTCTTTTTTCCTGGATGAGAAACCTTTTGTGATGAGGTGTGCCACATAGAAGGATTTCCTGACTACTGTGGTGATGTGATTATCAAAGGAGAGACTACTCTCCACCTGTGTCCCAAGGTCTCTTATCACACTTTAGGTGTTAAGTAGATTACTGCCTATGTGGAAGTACATGGGTACAGAGTTTTTACCAAAAGGGATGACAATGCACTTTTTGGCATTGAGCTTGAGGCCATGGCTTTGACACCAGGCATCTGTCTTAGTGAGCCCCTTTTGTAGGATGTGCACATCATTAGGAGTTTCGATTATGGCTCCTAGTTTGCAGTCATCTGCGAACTTTGTTAGCCAAAGACCTCCTGTGTTAGCCTGTACTTCTGAGAAGTAGAGACTAAACAGGGGGATTTATACCTAGTTTAATGAGTTTGTCTATAATTCCAGAGTGGGGGATGGTGTTGAAAGCCTTGGCGAGATCTAGATAGGCTGTGTGAACCACCTTACCCTCATCTACAGCTTTGGTAACTGTTTCAAAAAAGTCTATCAGGTTTTAGGAGACATGATCTACCTTTTACAAACCCGAACTGGGAGGGGTCCTGAGTTTGGAGATTACCATTGTCATTCTTTATAAGTTCCATGATGATACGTTCCATAGCCTTACAGACCAGGCTCATCAGGCTAATGGAGCGGTAGTTCCCAGGGTCCATGGTGGCTCTCCCTTTGTGGAGTGGGATAACTGTCACTGTGTGCCATTCAGTGGGCACAGAGCCTGAGGTGAGGCTATGATTGAACATGGTACTTAGGTGGGGTGCCAGTTCATTCTGTAGTTCATGTAGAATGCAGCCTGGGATGTTGTCAGGTCCCATGGATGCTGTGTTCTTGGCTTTGGAGAGTGTGGTTTTTACCTGTGCAGCCATGATTATAGGAACTTTGCATTCTTCCGGTATAGAGATGGGCCCTTTAGGGGGTGAGAGGGGGGTAAAGTTAGCACTGAACCTATCTGCCAGGATGTTGGCAATATCAGTTGGTTCTGTATATTTAGTGCCATTGTGCTGTAATTCAGAGTAGATCTGAGTGTTGCCATTGAGATTCTTGGCATAGCTATAGAATGCTTTGTGGTTGTCTTTAGAATCAGTGGTGATTTTGTTTTCGTAACTCGCTTTGGAGGATTTCATGAGGGATGTCAACTTTTTACTGAAGCTGACCAGGGAATTCCTCCAATCATGGGATTTTACTCTTTTTTGCAACAGTTTCTTTATCGCAGAGGACCACACCAGATTGGCTTCCTTTTTTTGGAAGATAGCATTTTGGTTCTGTTAGGGATTGCACAATCCATGCACTTGTGTAAGTGCTTATAAAATGCATTTGTGTAGGATTCAGCAATCATACCTCTTTTGTCCATCTGCATGGGTGTCGTGAAGTTTGCCATTTCTGTCTTAAGAAGCTTGAAGGTGGTTTTGGAGAAATTTTTTATGGTGGTTTCCCTAATGGGGGGGGGGGGTGGATGTCTAGGATGATTAGCTTGTGGTCGGATCTGACCAAGGAGGAATTGACCTCTGGTGTAAAACACCGGTTGCCCATGTTGGTAATGACCAGGTCTAGGATATTGCTGCCCCTGGTGAGGGTGTGGATAAGGTGGATAAGTGGATAAGTTGAAAAGTTGATGCAGGGCATTGGAATTTATGAATTCCAGAAAACGTTGAGCAAAAGAGTTGATATATGAGTAGTTTTATTTGCCTGTTTTCTCCAGTAAATTCCAAACCCCTCTCACCTATTGTTTGTATTGCCAATTGCAGTAATCCTATCTGTAGAATCTCCTTTCTCCATTCCCATGTTGGCTTATTTATTAGAATACTTTCTGCTAATTTTTGAATATAATACTCTATATGATTATTGTTATTCTCCTTAAAAGTCTGCATCCAAAATCCCAGTCTCTCCTTGTTTCTTGAGCCCCTCCAACTGTGTCATCATCATCACTTTCCACTTTGAATTATAGGTTTCTGCTTGTGCTATTTATAGGAGCCTTAACTGTGAAGCTCTGAAATACCTCTTCATATCGGGTAATCCCAATCTGCCTTGTTCTATTGAAATAATCAATTTATCCCAATTGACTCTTGCCATCTTCTCCTCCCAGATAAAATCCTTCAGCTCTTTATTAATTGCTATCCACAACTTCCCCTCTGGATGATGAAAATATGCCTGGCCTGTGTATAAGATTAAAGGGACTAAAGACATTTTGACTGCTTGTATCTTTCTATCCAAATCCATATAACAGAGCTTCCAATTTTTCAGATACTGTATTATCTTTATGTATTATCTTTAGTTTAGTCTTTTCCCACATATCCTTAGCTGTCGTACCAGAATAATTTTTAATCCATACTCCTAAATACTTCATGTTATCATGTCCCCATAAATATGGATATCGCTGAGCCAATTAAATGCGTGGGTACATAATTTACCGCTATTGCCTTTGTTTTAGCTTTATTAATTTTGTATCTAAAATAGATTTGAAACTGTTTCAAAATGTTCCACAACAGTGCAATGTCCTTTCCTGGTTTTATCAGGTATAAAATAATGGTTTCCTATTGAAACCGCGAAGGTCCACTTACCCGAATACGGAAACGTCGACACGTATTCATCGAACCGCAAAAATACTGATCGTCCTGAAGCGCAAAATCCAAAATGTTTATTCATCATGAATGGCCCTTCTGCGGTATAGCTCTGTAAGGTAAGTGTGCGATAGTTATGGACCTTAGGGTTAGGGTTAGGGTGCGGGTTAAGGTAGGTGCATAGATAGTAATGTATGTAAGGTTTAGTGTAGGGTTAGAAGTAGGAATTTGTTAAGTGTATGTGTGTGGATTACTTATTTTGTTTGGGTTTAGCTCCTTAAGGTAAGTGTGTGATAGTTATGGACCTTAGGATTAGGGTTCGGGTTAAGGTAAGTGCATACATGGTAGTATATGCAAGTTTACTTTAGGGTTAGAAGTAGGGTTTTGGTTAGTGTATGTATGTGGTTTATTTATTCTGTTTGGGTAGGTAGTATGTAGCGGGCGGTGGGGTTGGACAACTATGAAGATTCGAGATTTTGAATTTTGTGGTTTAGGGCATTTGGTGTATTCGCAGTTCGCGTAATATGTGTCGATGTTTACGTATTCGGTGTATAGGATTTTTGCGGTTCTAATATAGACTCTAAAATAATATCATCTGCAAATAGAGCCAACTTTTCATGACTACCATACCAATTATATACTTGAATTTCTGCTTCACATATTTTCTTTGCCAGTGGTTCTAAATATAATGCAAACAACAGAGGGGAAAGAGGGCACCTCTGCCTGGTTCCTCTGCTCAAGCAGAAATTATCAGAGAAGAACCCACCTACTTTAATTTTCGCCTCGGTTTCCTCATATATACTCCTAATCAACCTTATAATTTTATCAGGAATGCAAATGCTTCCATTGCACTGCTCATAATGTCCCAGCTTACTCTGTCAAATGCTTTCCCTGCATCAATACCCATCAACAACAGTGGTAATGTCTTACCATTATTTTAGCCATTATAGACATAAACACTTTATAATCATAATTTACTATTGAAATTGGCCTGTATGAAGCTGGATCTGATAGATTTTTATCCACTTTCGGTATTCCACTACCACCACCTTCTTCCAAGATGTTGGTACTTCTCCTCCTCTTAAAATGCTGTTAAACAAAACCTTCCAGATCTTTATCATTTTCCCCTCCTAGCTCCCAAACTTCTACAGGAATACCAGGGCTTTATCCCTTTATGGCTCAGAAGTGACTGTAACATAACCTACAAAATTTAACAACTCATTAGTAGGGTTCTAGTCTTCTGATCAGTGTTATTTTATATGGTGACCAAATGTTGTTACAGTATTCTAATTTAGGCCTCCTTAGCCTTTTTAACAAAGGGATAAGTATTTTTCAATCACTAGACTTAATTAATTTTAAAAGATATAAATACTCTTAATCGATCGTTCACATATATTGTCAATATCTTCTGAAAATCTTAAGACACATGGTTTGCCATTATTTTTTAACCTTATCCATCTTTGGGAGTACCACAATAAGAACCTATCTGTGCAGAAATTTAATTTCATTCTTATCAAACTATAATAAATTTACTTTTATCATTTTAATAGAATTGTGGTTTTCTACAGACCACAAATATATCTTCCCTTATGTAGCTATGTTGCTTATAAAGTTTCTGCATCCACCCTGTTTGAAATCTGTCTGCATATATTTATTTCTTGCACCAGAGGGATGTCATTGTGATAAAGAACAAACACTGGCCTGAAGTTCTTCTATTTTAGGTAATCTGTTTCTCCAATCCTAAGTAAAAACTCGAATGAGTTTTGCCATTTCTGAATCCATTACATGACATTTATTAACTCTTTAGTAACTTCTCTATCAGTTGTATTCTGTGATTCACGCAGCTGATGAAATCAGTGTGAGAATACAATAAAAAGCCAGCCTGTTGCATGGGATACCCCTATTTGTGTGCAAACTCCATAATGACCTCAAAACCCAGTGAGATTACATTAATGTTGAATGTAATAAAAGGAAAGATAAACAAATCTAGAGTCAGAGCAGCAGAGCAGCACTTTCATATGTTAAGAAAGGCTCATAGTGACCCTATTTATAATTTGGCAGTAGTAGGCTAGTCAAAATACATGCAAACTATTATTATTACAAAACAGCACGTTGAACATTGTGTCTGGATCATCCAATAAAAATCATGACAATTTTGAGTGACAGGAAATGAGAACTTTAGCATGTTGCTATATCCTATTGTTGGAAACCAACTTCTTGTAGCCATACAAGAATTGCCCAGAGAAGGACTGAGGTGGCATTTAAACCCTTTCAAGAATGGTATCTCATTCGTTTTTCAATCTAGTGTTATCAGTATATTTAGCTTTTTTCTAAATTCCTTTTAAGGCTTTTGTAAGTTTTGAAACCATGTGCCTGATATTCTGGGGTTTTGCTGCTTTTGCTTTAAAGTCTGAATGCAACATCAGAAAAAAAAACACTCATATTCATGAGGCAGAATATAAACTATACAGAATCGAGCTTTGAGATAGAAGGTTTCTTAAAGTTGTAAGCACACCTTTGCCAAATTGCTTACTTAGCGGGGTTTAGTAGTTAGGGAAACTGCTTGATCAGCTGACTAGGATACTGCTGCTGAAGCTATATTTATTTAGTTGTTTGCTGGGTTTATTTGAAGTAAGCAGACAGAATCAAACCATACCTCTCAACCACTTTGCACAAGAAATCTGAGCAAAATCTGAAATAGTGGGGGGACAAAGGTCCAAAAAATAGGGGCAGATTTTAAATATTTATCTTATAAACTGTGAATATTGCTAGAATAACAGGATTGGTGCTTGCAAGCATTTTCTGAAGGATATGGCACTTGAAATGTAAATGTATGTCATTATTTAATGACTTCAAAACTCAGTGATTTGCCAGAAAAACGCAACTTTTATGAGAAACAGACCAAACAGTTGAGGTAAAAATCAGGACATTCTGTGAAAATCTGGACAGCTGAAGGGTATGGACCAAAGAAATTCCTTTTCAGTTACAATTTTTTACATTAAAAGAATGGTAATACATTTTCACATACTACAGATATTAACATAATCAGGAAGTTGTACTTGATTTAGAACATATCTCTCAACCTCTTAGATGAAGAAATGGATAAAGGCCCAAAAGTAGAGACACTTTTTTTCAAATATTGTTCTTATAAACTTAGAAAGTTGATAGAATAATTGGTTTTGCATTAGCATGAATTTTGTGAAGGATATGAAGTCTGAAACTCAAATGTCTGCCATTATTTTCCGATTTCAGTCATGAATAATGTGCCATTAATTTGCAAGAAAAAAAACATATGAGAAACAGACCAAAATATGAAGCAAAGATCTGGACATTCTGCAAAAGTCTAGATAGTTGAGAGGTATTTAAGATACTACAGCATTTGAAGTACATTGTTTAATTATTTTGATTGTGATATTTAGCAATTACGTTATTAAGTATTCTTGTGCCATTTAGAATTATGTTCTTATTACATACATTACACAGAATGCAACAGTATTAACTGGCACTAATTTCTTTTCTAACTTACTGTTATTTTTTTCAGTGCATTTTCTGTTTCCTCATCAGTAATGGCTTTAAAATAATTAAATCTTTGTTGCCTTTTAACTGTATGTGAATCCATAATGCTAGGTCCATCTGAACAATGCACTGCATCTGTCAGCTGTCTAAACAAACAGCATGGATTTGTTGGTGAAAAGTCACTCTGTGAACATACTGAACAGTGCTGCATATTTGTAAATTAAAATAACACATTTTTTTCACGACTGCCATTTCTTGTGATTAAGTCATCCATGATAAGTTGTAAAAGGAATGTATTTCATTGTCCTAATTTTGACCAGATGTGGAACTTCATTATACCACATTTTAATGCTCAGGCATTAATCATAATAGATAGGGCTCAAAAACAGCTTTTTTATCAGTTTTTCTTGGAGAATCAGCTGTATAGAGAATTGTTTCAAATAGCATATTATCAAAGAAGGAGGCTGAGTAGTATTTTGAAGTATTGAACAGAATCTTCTTCACTTCACACATTCAAACTTTCCTTTATTGCAGCAGACCTTATAGGTTCATGGGTTCATAGTTTGGTACTAGGCTATCGGCCCTAGGGCCTATGCAAGCCTTGCCATAACAATTCCCTTTATTCATTCCTTCATTATTAGCTATCCCCATCACCCTGACTGAAGAGTTGGGTAAACTACATCTAGAACACTGTAGCATTTTTTGATTCAGCCAGTGCCCCGTACCCCTTAAAACCTAGTACCCACAGATTTGTTTAAATAAAGTACCTTCATAGCTAAGTGCTTTAGTGCTTAGACCTCCCTGCCTTGTTCATCATGTTTCACCTTCATGCAGAGCATCTGAGATACAAATAAGTAACATGAGCAGTGTTACCATACTGTGTCAGTGACGTGAGCAGTGGTATCATACTGTGTCAGTGGCTTGAGCAGTGGTATCATACTGTGTCAGTGACTTGAGCAGTGTGGTATCATACTGTGTCAGTGACATGAGCAGTGGTATCATACTGTGTCAGTGACATGAGCAGTGTTATCATACTGTGTCAGTGACTTGAGCAGTGTGGTATCATACTGTGTCAGTGACTTGAGCAACGGTATCATACCGTGTCAGTGACTTAAGTAGTGGCATCATACTGTGTCAGTGACTTGAGCAGTGGTATCATACTGTGTCAGTGATGTGAGCAGTGGTATCATACTGTCTCAGTGACTTGAGCAGTGTGGTATCATACTGTGTCAGTGACTTGAGCAGTGGTATCATACTGTGTCATACTATATCATAAGCTGCCATCAAAAGCTGTCAGCAAGAATACCTGACCTGTGTAAATCAGGCAGCTACCACAGGTCAGCTATGCTTTCTGTTTCCATCCTCTCAGTCAAAATATCCATGTTTTAAAATGTTTCATCTGTTTTAGCATGTATTATTCTTTAAATTTGTTTGTTGAGCAGATAAGCCCACTGGACACAAGTGTCCCTTTTCAGTGGTGTTCTGGGTACAGTGTAAGGTTAAGTGACTTGTTCATAGATATACAGTAGCCAAATGGAGTGGGGAGGAATCAATACCTCTTCCTTGACTACAGGAAACAGCTCATTAACAGCTTTGAGTCATGCTCCTCTGCATTAACTGCCAGACTTTCTCCCAGCTTATTACTCCTCTCTACCTTCATATGAATGAAGAAGCCATTCCTGCTGTCAAAGAGAAACTCGCTTCAATGAATCTCGTAAGCATACTTATTCCTTCTCAATTAGCTTTTCCTTTCCTCCTTAATTTGCTCACGCTTCCCTTTAACTGCTTTTGTATCAACCTCTTGCTATCCCATTTCATATCTTGCCAAGTGAAAAATGGCCTGGTTTCCCCAATCCCCTCTTTATATAACATTTACAGTGTACTCCATGATCATGGTTGTCTGTCTTATGTGCTCTACAGCAGTCTGATCTCTTTCACCCTGGAAGATTTCCAGAATTTTACAGTTTTCTGAACTGTAATTTCATGCGTGCTAATTAGGACATCACCCCCTTCGTTATCCTGGAGAGATGCCCTGAGGTTAGTTTGTCTTTCCTGCTGCTTTATCACATTCATTCACATTATTCATGTTTTCTGAAATAATAGTCACAAAATTATTTCTTGCTCTATACATTTCGGATCTATCAAGTAGATCTGATGTTGTATTCCTTAGTTTCTTTCCCCAGCTATATATCTATGGACTTGGAGTGGTCAAATTGAAACAATCACTTTTCAGAGTACATGATGAATATGAAACAAGAGAACAAGAGTAATTGGAAAAATTGAAACAGACTGTGGCTGAGATGGGGTAATGATAATATAAGATGGTAGAAGAGAGACTTCTGGGGAGATAATAAGCAGCCATGAAAACAATTGACAAGCATGGTATCTGAGTAGAGTATGCAGCTGATGATGTTACATATAAATAGAATAAGAAATGTATGTTGCTCTGACAAATTGTAAAGAAGAGAAGGACACTGATGACTTATTGATGCGGTGGCAATGCACCAAAGTTCAAAAATTCTGGATGAAGATAGTAAACAAACAGATTAGAAAGTAGGATATTAGCTGAGGCTAATGTGGCAATTGTTGAGATGTAAGTAGAGGGTAATCTGGGGCTGATTAACATTGACACAGTGTTATTAACTGGCTTTTTGGTCTCAAATGCTTGTCGATTTACTGTGCAGATGGACAAGGCTGACCTTAGAAAGAAAAATGGAAAGCGTAAGAAAGTAGTAGAAGCAGCCAAATTTTGACCAACAAGGAAAATGGATTAACAAAATATAGTGAAATAGTGAAAGTTCCTAAATTATTGCAACATGACTGAGGATGAAATGTAGTTGTGAGAGTAGCATAATAAGATACATAAAAATTGCTGTGTGTGTGTGTGTGTGTGTGTGTGTGTGTGTGTGTGTGTGTGTGTGTGTGTGTGTGTGTGTGTGTGTGTGTGTGTGTGTGTGTACGTGAGCTTAAGTGTAGATGTGTATGTGCATGCTGGGGAAATAACTAAAATTTACATAGTGTCTATTGCATTTGTACGCAGTAATTTTGTCAGTGATTGATGTATGATGAAGTGTAGCTATGTTAAAACCTTTTTAGTAAACAGATTTAAAAATAAGACAATTCCTGGTGTCGTTCTCTATGGGAACACTACTTATCATCCCTTTTAGCTTTGATATTTCTTCCAGACTATTTATCATACCACCAAACTGATTTCATCCCCCCTCCTATACAATTTGCTAACCTTTCTTATCTTATAAATTGTGCAAGAAGCCTACAGTTTGGAACAGTTGGTAATTGAATCAAATGCTTTTATGAAGTTCAGAATGATTGAATCCAGTGGGTTGTCACTGTCAGTGTTCAAATTTCCCATTTGTAAAACAGGGGACAGTTTGTTTCACAGGTTCTTCCTGTCGTGAGGCCATCTTTCATTAAGCAATCTGTTCAGCATCATAAACTATGTGAAAATTGACTTTAAAACTGACTCCTTGATTTTAACCATGATTGAAGTCAGGTTCAGTGGCCTTTAGTTTCCTGGATTGTTCCTTGTGCTATGTTTTGGAGACCTGCAATACCATTGTATGCATCACATCTTCAAGGTCCAACTCCCTGTCTAGGTAGCAGTTGAAGAAGTCTGTCAGAGGTCTACTAGCATTCCAGCAACCATTTTGAGTATCATGGCGTGATTTCATTGAGACCTCATTGTTCCAATTACAGGAGTTCTATTGGTTGTAAAGGCTGAAGCATCCACGTAGCTCTAATGTTAATGTAAGTTTATAACTTTCATTTCTTGTTGATACCACTTAAGGCCTAGAATGAGGATGGGAGTGGGGCTCAGATTTCCTCCTTTTGTTTAAGTTCTTGCATGCTTCAGACAATAATTAGCAAACTATATTGGTGCACAGTCCTCTCAGAAATTGGCAACAGGAATGCCAGCAGTATCAGTGGTGCAAAAGGTAGTACGCCTGCCTTTTGTGCAGAAGGTTGTGGGTTCTATTCTCACACCAGATAGATTAATTGCACAGGGATGTGCTGCACTCCTAAATGTGCTATCCTTTGGATGAGATGTTAAATTGAGGCTCTGGCTGCCTGCATTGATTGTGGCTCAGGTGGATGTCAAAGATCCCATGGCACCTACCAAAAAGCATAGGGGAAGCTTCCCCAATACCCTGGCTAAATTTCCTCTAGTAGTATAAATACCACCTTGGGTCTTCCCTAAATAGAGGCTAGTAGCCTAGTGGGACCACCTGGTCAACAAAGGATAAATAAAAGAAAAATACTAATAATATGTCTGACCAGAGCAAGAACAAGGTACCTGGTCATTATAATCTGAACTTCAAATTGGTTAACATGAATTCCCTACCAGATTTATTATCTTGTTGAAGATTTAAAAGGTCTTTCATCTTCTAAATTCTCATATTTTTTCCAGGAAACTCATAATTTCAGTAAAGGTCACAGACTCTGACGTGAGCACCTCAGATGGTAAAAAGCATACTTTCAATATAATATGATGACAACTGGCCACGTTATGGCAATTTAGTGAAGATCCCTTTAAATAATGCTGAGCATACCTCTCAACTACTTATATATGTTTTGGTATGTGAAAACATTCTATCATGTTAACGAAACAAGAAATATGTGTCCATGTAGTCACTATGAAATAGTTTTGCTGTATGTCAGGCAACATACTTATATATGTTTTGGTATGTGAAAACATTCTATCATGTTAACGAAACAAGAAATATGTGTCCATGTAGTCACTATGAAATAATTTTGCTGTATGTCAGGCAACATTGCCCGATGCCAGGTATACTCAACATACCTATGTCATCCTGCTGTTGTCACTGTGATGGTAGAACAATAATTATGTACAATGTGGATATAGTCCTCTATTGGAGCACATGCCTTAGTTAGGCAACAACATACATTATATCATCTAATGGCCTCAGTTCTAAGAAGGCATCTGTTGCAATGTAGGGAATTTATTCTGCCTTTACTCTGTATTCCTATAATGCAGCAAGATTTAGCACCTTCACATGAAGATAACTGCATTACTTCAGGTGATGACAAAAACTCAACAGTTTGTGCCATAGGACATGAACAGCCATTCACTATCACTCAGCATTGGTGTGTGATGCCAAACTCCATGTAAATACTGAAGACAAGAAGTGAAGGTATTCTAATGGACCATGTCAGGCCGTGTGTGATTCTATTTTTGACCAGATTCACTATCTGAACTGTAGAAGAATGTGCCACCAAGGATGGGCGATAACAACAGAATAATATTGTGGAGTGAACTGGACCAAATCAAAATGTACCAGGAAGGCTCATAGGTGAATTAGAGAGCTATGTATGGTGTGATTTTTTTTTTTTTTTTTAGTGTGACAGGTATCCATTTTTTTCAGAAGGAGGAATGTTGGGGAAGGGGCTTAGGAATATGTGGATCAGATAGGTAGGGTAGGTGAGGAAGCTGGTGCAGAGATACAGGACATACAAGATAGGCAGGGATGATGATGGACACAAAAGGTTAGGGTATACCAAGATTAGAACTAGGTAGGAGACTTCAGAGGTACACACGCGTCAAACAGGAGAATAGTGCGAATCTAATCCTCAGAACTGTCACCACTGTCACCTGCTTCATTTCTCTGTGTCAGTGCTTAAAGTGGCATTATCTTTGCAACATGCCAAAGCACCTTCTCTATACAGCTGATTCAGGCACGGAGGCCCCTTTTCATAATATCCTGCACTAGCCCTGTCAGCTCTTGCTGGGTGACAAAGTCACCATCTCCACTATTACTACTCCTGGAGTAGGTGGGTACCACTGCACCAGCAGCTGGGGCAGAACTACCTGACACAGATGTAGGGCATGGGCTGTGGAGGCAGCAGTGACACGTTGTGACCCCAAGGTGCTGGGTGTTGATCTATCAGCCCTGTGCTGAATTGCATTTTTTTAACCTAACATGTATGAGAACAGAACAATATTAAGCCACTGCCCCCAATAAATAAATAAATAAATAAAAAGAGAGAAATAAGGAGTGGGGTGAGACACAAAAGAGAGTATTAGATCCATCACTATTAGATCCATCACATGTCACATAACCTTATTATTACAATAAATACACATTTATGATTCTCCAGGCTATACATCTTTGCCACATCAAATTATGATGGGAAGGTATTATTGCATTTTACAATTAATCAATTAAACTACTATGATATGAGAAATACAAGTATTTATTTGACTATAACCATATTTCTTAGATGCTTTCCAAGATATTAGTATAAGTTACCCAAAAATAATTAATGTCAGTTATTATTGTATTTAACATTGTAAAAATAATACATGGTGAGTAGAATCTACATTCTACTTCCGGGTATTGAACCCACATACTATAATTCCAGTGTAATTATTATCTAATGCAAGCACCAAAAGCTACATGAAGAAAGCATGCATGCTTGCTGTTATAGTTAAGGTATACATGCTGAAGTTGTGATCGATCAATAGGCTTACAGTAGTTATTAGTCTTACAGTCAGTTCTGATGCATACATACCCCATACATACCCCATGCCTCTCTGAGGTGATTTAACCTCTCTTGGTGTGCATCCCTATTCACTTCAATGTCTTCCACAGTTGTACAATACAGAAGAAGATACATGAAAGCATAAAGCATACAAGTCTTGGCTGTCTAACCCATTCCATATCATTAACTGTTGATGGATCAGTATACTTAACAACTAAGGGGTGTCAGCAGTTCTAAATTCATCCTCCAATTAGCTAAGAAGGTCCTGATTGTGCCATTTCAGGTTACTGTATTTTTTGACAACATTGCTCACCAGTGTTGGGATGCTAATCACAGTGTAGACAGCCTTGGCTATGCTGTTCCATGTCTCAGCCTTATAGTGAGACCCAGTAGACTTTTTTGTGACCTTGGAGTTTCATGTTACTGCTTCACCTGTATTTGGTGTTTTATCTTGAGTGTTTTTCTGGTTCCTAGTTTTCTGTAGACCCAGTAGAGTCCTGCTGCAGTCTATGGCTGTAGCGCTTCATGAGGAGTGCCACAAATATCCTGGACTCCTCAACACCTCACCTTTGTGCTCTGAATTTAGCATCATATTCCCCTCATCAGCCATGTCTGCAGAAGTCAAGCAGCAACTCTGTATGTCTCAATCGGTGCCAAATTCATCTCTCACATTTAACAGTTTATGCACCAAGACACACAACCATGCTAACGGTATTTGTATGAGGGAAAGCAGAGGGATACATAGCCAAAGAGGCAGGGATGTCAGCAAAATGCAATGAAGGTGTGAACTATGGCAGTGAGATTTATCATGTGTGATGCTCATCCTATTGACAATTATTCCACTGATGAAGAGTGAAAGGCTTAGTGGCTAAGCTTGTAAGCCTTGATCATTGAAAGGTTATACAGGATGAGTTGGCACCATTTTTCGGACTTACACATTTTAAAAATTTAGTTGTACCACATGGGAATCAAATCTATGCAACAAGGAATGCATAAATTTGAAGCAAGGTTATTATTTTTCAGTATCACAGAAGAACTCCCTTTCGAGCATGATCATTATATACAGAAGCAGCACCAACAAAAGATAAAAAGTATATTCTCCGGCACAATGAAGGGTATCCCAGTAGTTCGGAAGCAGGCAGGCAACTCAAAAGCTTTAAAGAATTTATTCCACAAACTTAATACATACGAAAAAAGCACGAACAAAAAACCATACCATAGAACAAGGTCTACTTCAGAGAGGCATGTATTTGTGTATGACTTTCAGAAGTGTTGTGACTCCATTCCCATGTAAAAGTCAGTATTGCATCTTAAATACAATATTTTCATAATTATGTTTAAACAATCTCACTCACAATCAGCTGTGGTTTGCATGTTAATCATTAATGGCATGTAGTATGTAGAAAAGTGTAAGAAAGCTTGCATTAGTGAGACATTTCTAGCAATCAACATAATTATGCTAGTCATTTTTAATTAGTTTAATCTTCCTAATCAAAATGCCATGAGAAATGGCATTTCCTCACACTTTGTAAAAGCGCCACTCAGATGCGCTCAAACTCTGGGGCACTTATGCTTCATATTTAAAGTCACTGCACTTATACCTTGTGCCACCAAGCCACTTAGATATTAGGTGGAAATTCTTCACTCAGTGCTATCCAGAGCACTGACAGACACGGATCACCACTAAGCCTATTTGTGCTATTGAATGCACCCAAAATTAAATTTGTTACTTTTTTCCTTAAACAGGTGAACTTGTTTGCATGCTGCTTAGCAGTGATCAACTGTGAAAGGTCAGAAAATGCATAAAATAATGGGGTCTATATCACTTTGTTGAACTCTTAATTTATCGAATACCTAATTGTTGAAGCCTAATTGTTGAACTACCTATTCAGTGAATGACCTAATCATCAAAGTGGAATTCACTGAAAGATTTTACTTGGTCAACATTGCAAAAGGTAAACTTTTTTTACATTTTTGCAGGGGGGGTGTTCCCCCCGGCACTAACTCCCCCACACCCCTTGAAAATTAAATATGCCAACTCCGAGATTGCACTACAGTGAGGTAATGGGTAAATGTCCAATCGGCATGTCAAGCAACAATGTTGTTTTCAGGATGACCAAGAAAAATATTTTGATGAATTCCACTTCAATGATTAGGATGTTCGCTGAATAGGTGGGTCTATATTAGATCAATGAACGATTAAATGTTCGAATATGTAAAGGTCGACCTTTACAGATTGAACATTTACTCATTCGAAAATGTTTAAAAAAAAAAATGAAGTGACAAAACCAAACACCAAAGAGTGCAAGCAGGGGAGCAAGCCCCCCTGCACCCCCATGTGGGGGGCTGCACCCACCACATCCCTCCCACTTAAATATACCAACTCCAACATTGTGCTACAGTGTAGGGAAGGGGAACTTTCCAGTTTCCGCACTGTAGTGCACTGATGTGCAATCTCGGAGTTAGTATATTTAAATAGCAGGAGGGTGTGAGGGTGCAGCCCCCCACGTGTGGAGTGCAGGGGGCTTGCCCCCCTGCTAAAACCCTTTTCTTTTACTTTTTTTTTTTTAATTTTTTTACATCTTCGAATATTTAAATGTTTGATCTCTAAAGGTTGACCTTTAGAGATTCGAACATTTAATCGTTCGTTGATGTAATACAGACCTGAATAGGTAGTTTAACAATTAGGGTTCAATGATTAGGTATTCATTAAGTTAAGAGTTCAACAATGTGATATAGACCCAAAATAACATATGAAGTTGTAATGCCCTTAAAAATTAAGGATGATAAATATTTGCAGCATTGCCTTGACTCATCATAAACTGTGTTATACCTTATGACTGGTTCAGGTAATTGGAAGCCTCTTCTTAAATTTCTGCCATCACACTTTATAAAATACTTGTGAGATCATGTAATGCAACTGTTGTTGCTGGCAAGAATTACAGATAATTTTTCGAAAGCAAAACTCTGCTAACAGTAGGGCACAATGAGTATATGTAACATATTCAGCATTTGCCATACACATACACAGTTAGGGTGACTGCGGTGATGGTGCTGCGGTAGCATTGTCACCTTACAATAAGAAGTAGTCCTGTTCGATTCTCAGCTAAAGCGTCTTCTGTGTGGAGACATGCATAATGGACATACCTTCGTTGAAGGTTGTGCGTCAGGGCTGGCAACTCGGCACATAAAAATCTACTGCCAATCATTAGCAGACCGGAGTTTCACTGTGGTGACCCCTAACCAGGAAAAGCCGAAAGACAGAACAATACACAGTTAGGGTGTCTAAGTCATATTGCAAACTATGTGTCAATGCTTCCAATTAACACCATTATGAAAAACGGCCATAATGATTAAGTAGAAGCAGGAATATTTACAAGTTATCACCATAAAAATGTTTCATTTAAATTTCATGAACCTATAAATACTTATTTACACAGTATTGTAAACAAAGTATGATTATTCATTGTGAATGACTTTAAAGGCTTAACTACTGAAGTCTGAGACAGTTCTTTAAAACACAAATAAAGGGTATGTACAGATAATGGCTTATTGTTTAGAATAGATTTGATGCAAACACCACAGATAGCATATATGACATAGATGAAAACAACATAGTAAATCTTTGTTACTCTATATACAGGTTAAATATCCAGAATATTACTACGTTCAGTGATTCTTAGTAATTTAAATGTGCATTCAGCTAGTGGTCTGTAAAGTGATATATAGAAGACATGTTTTAAAAATGTTGTTTTTGAAAAGATTTTCAGATGTGTAGGTAAATATAATTATTTTATACATTAACATGAATAATATAGTAATTCAGATATAGAAAAATGTGTCATAACAAGCCTACATGCATAATAAGCTTAATTATACAGTCAATTTACGCACATGGTTATAGATTAATGAGAATCTAATGAAATGAAAGAGGTTCCTTGACATTGAGTAAATTCAGAAAGTTTATATAGAGAACTGAAGACTGAATATATCAAGTGAGTATAATCACCAATGTCATTCTCTATAGGTAAATAAGCAATCTATACCATTGAAACTGATGCAGCAGTTAGTGTTGTCGCCTCACAGCAAGAGGTTCTCTCATTTGATTCTTGCCTGGAGTGCCTTCTGTATGGAGTCTGCATGTCCTCCCCGTGATTGAGTGACATCTAAAGACATGCAGGTAGGTGCGTGTGTGAATGGGTGTGCCTTCTTTGAAGGTTGGGAGTTGGGCTGGCAACTCGGCACCGTAAAAATCCACTGCCAATCATTAGTGGACTGGAGTTCCACTGTGGCGACCCCTAACCATGAAAGTCTGAAAGACTTAATGTTGAAACTATCTACAATGGTCAGTAGGTATATTAGTAACTTTAAATTTTATGCCTAGATATATAGTAATGTTTGATAAGAAACTTTAGGTTGTGTTTTACACTTATAGATGTTGCTAAAGACATGTATATACAAATATTAGTAATGTTGGCATATAGAAACTTGAAAACTAATACTTTTATACTATAATTTTGTTGCTTTTAAATTCTACAAGTTCTGAACTAATGTATCATTTTGATGATAAGTTTTAAATTTGATGAGTTAAATATTAACATTAAAGATTGATTAGCACACAAAAAAATAAAGTAAATAGAATATATACCATCAATTACTAAATATATAAACAAGGTAGGGCTGTGGCTCTGTTGTTATGGATTGAGTGGTGAATTTGAGTGGCTGATTCTACTCAAGTTGGGAGTTTATAACTCCAGGCTGTGTGCAGGGATAGTTTTTAAGGTTATGTAATTAAGTTATAGTTGTAAAAAACATTGTTTCAAGACATCCATTATCTGTAATATACACAAGGTATCAATCTCAAATAGATCCAGGATATACCATATTTATAAAATAAATCTATATATAAATAAACAACATATATTAATGCATGACAAAGGGAAACCCAAAAATAATAGGGAAAATTTGAATTTGTTTGTGTCTTTCGTCTTTTCCCAGTTAGGGGTCGCCACAGCAGAACTCCGGTCCGCTAATGATTGGTAGTTGATTTTTACGTGCCAAGTTGCCAGCCCTGATGCACAGCCTTCAATGAAGGTATGCCCATTCACGCATGTCTCCACGCAGAAGACGCTCTAGCTAAGATTCGAACCAGACAATGTCTTACTGTGAGGCGACAATGCTACCGCAGCACCACCACTGTGGATCTAATAGGGAAAATTTGAATGATCTTGAAATTAATTGAATACATATTTAATTTGTTGATCATCTAAAATGTTTTTTTCTGAAAGGTATATCTATTAACATTAACAGCTTAAATAACCCATATAAAAGAAGTAACTTGTTTAGATACTTCCAATTACACAATTCTAATATAATTTTCTTACAGGAAACACATCTTTTAAAAAAAAGATATATCCAAAATTGACACAAATAAGTCTAGCATTTTATCTAGTTCTGAATACTTACAGAAAGAAAGAGGTGTAGACATTCTATGGAACAAAACATTACTTATTCCTAAAATAATAAATACATACCAAGATGATAAGGGAATGTTGTGTTTGGTTATAGTGGAAATAAATAATAAAATCTTTACCTTAGTTAATGTTTATTGGATACCATGAATAGGAATAAACACTGTTAAACAATACTTGAATCAAATTATTCACTTTGTAAAAGGAAATATTATAATGGCAGGTGATTTCAATTGCATTTTAAATGAAAATGAAACCAATATTAAGGGCAAAAGAAAGATATCATCTGAGGCCAAGCATCTAATAGACTTTATGAATTCATTCCACCTAAATGATATAAATAATCAAGCAGATTCCAAATCGTTACTCTTTACTTTCTATTCTAACAGACATGGTTCATATTCTAAAATAGATAAAGTTCTTATATCTAGTCAATTAACTAATGATATAACTAAATCTATGATGATCTCCTGTCCAATATCTGACCATAATTCCATAACATTTGAATTAAATATCAACTCTATATTCAATGTACAGTTCAGAAAAATACCAGCATATATTACTCACTTAGTAGAATTTAAGGAGTTTATGATAAATGAAACAAAAAAAATTATAGAAATAAACAATACATCAGATACACCACAGATGTATGTTTGGGATGCTCTTAAAGCTTATCAATATGGGAAAATAGTCAAATGGCATAATAACAAAATGAAATCGTGGGATAAAGATTTACAGGAGTTACAAGATAAATTAGATAATCTTAAACTTAAACAAAAAAGATAACATAAATAATGACATAAAAAAGAAAATTACAATATTAAATAATAAATATTTAGTAATCCTTAGTCACAAAACTATGGTAGGTTTAGAAAAGTACACATTTCTTGCATTCTCAAATTACCCCAGATACTTAAATAGACTTAAAAACAAAACCATAGACTCAGCAAACAAAATCATATTAAATATATTCTCTAAAGAGAAAGGTGTATAACATATAAGATATATTAGAAGAATATAGAGAGTATTTTCACAAAATTAATAATAATGTAGTCACTATGGAATCAGATGAAAATATAAAAAGATTTATAAATAAATACACTAATAAAAATCTTAGCAAACAACAAGTAGAATTAATAGACACAAATATATCATATACAGACATTCAGATACAAATTAACAAACTTAAACTAAATAAAGCTCTGGGTAATGATAGAATCATACCAGAAATATATAAAATCATGCCCAGAGAAGCTTTAATATTATTATAAAAAGTGTTTTCAGCATCTCAGACTAAGACTATTTGTCTTCCCTCATGGAAATACACATTTATAGCCTCTATAATTAAACCAAATAAAGATTCAACAAAATACTCCTCTTGTAGACCCATTTTCCTATTGAATGTAGATTACGAAATGTTTATGAATATATATGCAGACAGATTGAAGAAAATTCTCACAATCCTAATTGATGATGACCAAACCAGTTTTACAATAAATAGAAATACATTTGAGAATATAAAAAAATACTTACATTAATAGATTACTCAAATAAGAAAAAAAGACTTAACCTTAATTAGTCTAGATATATTCTGCATTTGATTTGGTGAACTGGGATTATTTATTTATATTACTCAAAAATCTAAATTTCTCAGAGAACTTCATAAACTTAATAACATATTTATATAAAGGCACCCAAGGATATGTAAAAATAGGCTCTTATATCTTACAAAACATTCCAATATTAAAAGGAACCAAACAAGATTGTCCTCTTTCCCCATTAGCATTTACCTTAATAATGGAATCATGGGCTAAGCAATAAGAATGAATAAAGATATAGAAGGATTCAATATAAATGCAGAAATAACATCTAAAATTTGACTCATCACAGATGATGTTCTTATCACACTAAATGGAAATATCTCATCAACTTCTGCTTTATTTGCCGCCATGGATAACTTTCAAAAATATCAGCCCTGACTTTTAATAATGAAAAAACAAAGATACTTCCCATTTATCTTAATAACAAAAAACTAGGAAAAGAATACCATAAATATATCCCTGATTCAGATCAATTTACATACCTAGGAATACATATATCAAAAATATAATACTTCTGAACTATAATAACATAATGAATAACATT
This sequence comes from Protopterus annectens, assembly GCF_019279795.1. Classification (NCBI taxonomy): domain Eukaryota; kingdom Metazoa; phylum Chordata; order Ceratodontiformes; family Protopteridae; genus Protopterus; species Protopterus annectens. The sequence goes on from NC_056734.1 coordinate 667,124,679, forward strand.
CAATCTCTAATAACTAAATGGAGCAAAATATTATTTACAATGGAAGAAAGAGTAACAATAATTAAAATTATCATACTCCCAAAAATATTATATATCATACAGTCAATTTCATTACTACAAACAAAACAAATAGTGAGAAAACTAAACACCATGATGGTAAGGCTCCTATGGTATCCAAACAAATCTAGGATAGCTATAAAATATCACCTAAGTAGCTGTACAAATGAGGGAATTGCCTTTCTTGACCTAGAGTTATACTCAAATTTTTCTATAATTAAAACAATATCCTTACTAATGTACCCTACGTATTTAGCTAAATTGAAAGAATATTAGGAACTAATAGTTATGGATACATACATTAGATCACAAAGTTATAAATTAAGCACGTTAAATAATCCTTTCATATGGATACTAAAAGAACTTTTTACAACATACATAATGCCAATACATTCAACTAGTTATATTACAACCATTATAAATCATTTCAAAACTTTCATATATAAATACCCAATATACATAAAGAATGGTTATTCCTCTTATATATTTTAGCTTATACACAAGGAATTGTATCTTCCACTAATTCCATTAAAATACTATTATTTAAAGAAAAAAGTTTAATATATTGGTTTCTGTTGATGTGTAATAATGAAATCAAAACAACAGAAAACTTAATACAAGAGTTTGAATTAGACAGTAAACTCTGGTTAAAATTACAAATCTATAGGAAATTCATCTTAAGTAAATTAGAATTAATAACACCAACTAATAAAGAAATTGTTCCTATATTGTTGAAGTATCTAGTTATGAATATACACCATAAAAATATGTCCAAAGGCAAGCTATCACAAATATATAAGATACTAAGAGATGAAACATACAGCTGTTCAGTAGGCTTTTGGAATTATTATACATCTATCAACAAAGAACAACCAGCTGATCAAGATAAGAAAAATATTCTAAAATCAGCTAGTAAGACAACATCTTCTCTCAGATGGAGGTTATATAGTTGGAAACTCATGAATAGGGCATTTACACACCTCTTATCATGAGTAAGATTAGTAAAAAAACAAATTTATGTAGAAGATATAAATCAGAAAAAAAATGTTGATTGGACACATATGTTTTATGACTAGAAGGAATTAAAATGTAATTGGGAAAAAGTAAATAAACTCTTACAATCCATTTTTACACACAACTTTACTATAACTAAATCTATTGTCCTCTTTAACATGCCTATATATATCAGTATTAGAAAAATTACATTTCCTTTGTTATGGTAAATTCTAGCAGTGTCAGGAAAACTATAACTAAAAACTGGATATCAGATACTCCGACAACATTTAATGAATTTAGAAATAATGTTACAGATGTATGCCAAATGGAGCTCTGGACAATTAAATCAAGAACATCGAGGAAAACATATTCATATAATATATGGGTTAATCTACAAGAATTATTAAAAAAGAAAATATTACAACATGAAACCTTGATTTTAACATATGTTTTTGAAATGTATATATGTGGATGTCTTTTGTAAATACTTTAGTTAATTTGTGTTGCTTATACTTTATGTACTAAATCATAGGTTAAACTTATGTAACAATTATATGCTTATTTTGTGTACTTGTAATATTCAATAAAACAGATTTCAAAAAAAAAAAAAAAAAAGAGGCCATAATGGAGATTAGAACCCAAGACCAACTCTGGTAATTCTATGACATTAGTGCATTTAGAGGTTGTACTACAAGGATAAGTAAGCAGCAGGTGCACTTCATTCATGCAGCACAATTCATAGCGCTTAAAGCCACACAATTCTACCCAGTTTCACTACTAAAGGCTACTGAAATATATTTGTCATTTTTTTCCATCAGCATTGGACTGCATTTGTGATCTGCAGAGTAACACACAAAAAGGAAAAAAAAAAAAAAATAATAATTTTAAAAAAAGACAAACATGAATTTTAGTTGCATTCATCAACAGTTATACCATAAGCAGGATATATGTATCATTTTCACATCTCCTTCACACATTACATGGAGCATGTAGGCTACACATCTTCGGCATGTCATGTAGTATCAATGCTGACACAAAGAGACAGGAGGACAGGCTTGGCACAGTACAGGGAATTAGTCAGGACAAATAAAAATGTTCCAGTAACAATTACTTCTCACTATCATGATGAATTATTATGAGAGTTTATATAGCATATTTGACTGACTTGACAACATTACTCATATAAATCCTTTGCTGTTATAATACTTTACAACTTGTCATATGACACAATATCCTTTACGCTTATATAAATAATGACAGCAGGTGACTATACAACTGCAACACTTTTGCAACATCAACTGACATAAAGTAAAGGTAAGATATGGAAGATTTATCACATACTTTCAGCATATGCATTTCATATACAGCATATTATTATTATATAGTTATTCTAAGTCCAGTTTAAACAAAAAGAATGCACCTGCAAGCTGGATTCAAATCCTGAATCATCTGTCCTCTTTTTTTAAGCTCATTGTATTTACACCTTATACTTCAGTGATATTTAGGTGAGATATAGAATTTCTTCACTTACTGATGATCAGGGTCTATATTAGAACACTGAACATTCAAAATGTCGAGTGCTCTAATATCGTAGCAATCGAAAAAAAAACATGGAACATTAAGTAACAGCAAATTTTTTCCTAGGGAAAATAATTGCTGTTCCAAAACACATACACACAACACAAGCAATCCACACACATACACCTAAACTCTTACACCTAACCCTACACAAAACTATACATACACCACTAACTATCCACTTACCTTAACCCAAACCCTAACCCTAAGGTCCATCACTATCGCACAGTCACCTCACCCACACCCTAACCCTAACTCACCTAACCCATCCTAACCCACACATCCACACAATCGCACACTTACCTGACCCGTGCCGTAACCCTAACTCACCTAACCCGCTCTAACCCACACAATTGCACAGTTACCTGAACCCGACCCGTAACTTTCCACCAGAGCATTGAAAATACCAAAAAACTTAAACAAAAGATAACATAAATAATGACATAAAAAAGAAAATTACAATATTAAATAATAAATATTTAGTAATCCTTAGTCACAAAACTATGGTAGGTTTAGAAAAGTACACATTTCTTGCATTCTCAAATTACTCCAGATACTTAAATAGACTTAAAACAAAACCATAGACTCAGCAAACAAAAATCATATTAAATAGATTCTCTAAAGAGAAAGGTGTATAACATATAAGATATATTAGAAGAATATAGAGAGTATTTTCACAAAATTAATAATAATGAAGTCACTATGGAATCAGATGAAAATATAAAAAGATTTATAAATAAATACACTAATAAAAATCTTAGCAAACAACAAGTAGAATTAATAGACACAAATATATCATATACAGACATTCAGATACAAATTAACAAACTTAAACTAAATAAAGCTCTGGGTAATGATAGAATCATACCAGAAATATATAAAATCATGCCCAGAGAAGCTTTAATATTATTATAAAAAGTGTTTTCAGCATCTCAGACTAAGACTATTTGTCTTCCCTCATGGAAATACACATTTATAGCCTCTATAATTAAACCAAATAAAGATTCAACAAAATACTCCTCTTGTAGACCCATTTTCCTATTGAATGTAGATTACGAAATGTTTATGAATATATATGCAGACAGATTGAAGAAAATTCTCACAATCCTAATTGATGATGACCAAACCAGTTTTACAATAAATAGAAATACATTTGAGAATATAAAAAAATACTTACATTAATAGATTACTCAAATAAGAAAAAAAGCAATCTTAATTAGTCTAGATATAACTTTTGCATTTGACTCGGTGAACTGGGATTATTTATTTATGTTACTCAAAAAAAATCTAAATTTCTCAGAGAACTTTATAGACGGAATAACATATTTGTACAAAGGCACCCAAGTATATATAAAAATAGGCTCTTATATGTCACAAAACATTCAAATACTAAAAGGAACCAAACAAGTTTGTCCTCTTTCCCCATTAGCATTTACCTTAATAATGGAATCATGGGCTAAGCAATAAGAATGAAAAAGATATAGAAGGATTCAATATAAATGCAGAAATAACATCTAAAATTTGACTCATCACAGATGATGTTCTTATCACACTAAATGGAAATATCTCATCAACTTCTGCTTTATTTGCCGCCATGGATAACTTTCAAAAATATCAGCCCTGACTTTTAATAATGAAAAAACAAAGATACTTCCCATTTATCTTAATAACAAAAAACTAGGAAAAGAATACCATAAATATATCCCTGATTCAGATCAATTTACATACCTAGGAATACATATATCAAAAATATAATACTTCTGAACTATAATAACATAATGAATAACATTCAATCTCTAATAACTAAATGGAGCAAAATATTATTTACAATGGAAGAAAGAGTAACAATAATTAAAATTATCATACTCCCAAAAATATTATATATCATACAGTCAATTTCATTACTACAAACAAAACAAATAGTGAGAAAACTAAACACCATGATGGTAAGGCTCCTATGGTATCCAAACAAATCTAGGATAGCTATAAAATATCACCTAAGTAGCTGTACAAATGAGGGAATTGCCTTTCTTGACCTAGAGTTATACTCAAATTTTTCTATAATTAAAACAATATCCTTACTAATGTACCCTACGTATTTAGCTAAATTGAAAGAATATTAGGAACTAATAGTTATGGATACATACATTAGATCACAAAGTTATAAATTAAGCACGTTAAATAATCCTTTCATATGGATACTAAAAGAACTTTTTACAACATACATAATGCCAATACATTCAACTAGTTATATTACAACCATTATAAATCATTTCAAAACTTTCATATATAAATACCCAATATACATAAAGAATGGTTATTCCTCTTATATATTTTAGCTTATACACAAGGAATTGTATCTTCCACTAATTCCATTAAAATACTATTATTTAAAGAAAAAAGTTTAATATATTGGTTTCTGTTGATGTGTAATAATGAAATCAAAACAACAGAAAACTTAATACAAGAGTTTGAATTAGACAGTAAACTCTGGTTAAAATTACAAATCTATAGGAAATTCATCTTAAGTAAATTAGAATTACTAACACCAACTAATAAAGAAATTGTTCCTATATTGTTGAAGTATCTAGTTATGAATATACTCCATAAAAATATGTCCAAAAGGCAAGCTATCACAAATATATAAGATACTAAGAGATGAAACATACAGCTGTTCAGTAGGCTTTTGGAATTATTATACATCTATCAACAAAGAACAACCAGCTGATCAAGATAAGAAAAATATTCTAAAATCAGCTAGTAAGACAACATCTCTCTCAGATGGAGGTTATATAGTTGGAAACTCATGAATAGGGCATTTACACACCTCTTATCATGAGTAAGATTAGTAAAAAAACAAATTTATGTAGAAGATATAAATCAGAAAAAAAATGTTGATTGGACACATATGTTTTATGACTAGAAGGAATTAAAATGTAATTGGGAAAAAGTAAATAAACTCTTACAATCCATTTTTACACACAACTTTACTATAACTAAATCTATTGTCCTCTTTAACATGCCTATATATATCAGTATTAGAAAAATTACATTTCCTTTGTTATGGTAAATTCTAGCAGTGTCAGGAAAACTATAACTAAAAACTGGATATCAGATACTCCGACAACATTTAATGAATTTAGAAATAATGTTACAGATGTATGCCAAATGGAGCTCTGGACAATTAAATCAAGAACATAGAGGAAAACATATTCATATAATATATGGGTTAATCTACAAGAATTATTAAAAAAGAAAATATTACAACATGAAACCTTGATTTTAACATATGTTTTTGAAATGTATATATGTGGATGTCTTTTGTAAATACTTTAGTTAATTTGTGTTGCTTATACTTTATGTACTAAATCATAGGTTAAACTTATGTAACAATTATATGCTTATTTTGTGTACTTGTAATATTCAATAAAACAGATTTCAAAAAAAAAAAAAAAAAAAGAGGCCATAATGGAGATTAGAACCCAAGACCAACTCTGGTAATTCTATGACATTAGTGCATTTAGAGGTTGTACTACAAGGATAAGTAAGCAGCAGGTGCACTTCATTCATGCAGCACAATTCATAGCGCTTAAAGCCACACAATTCTACCCAGTTTCACTACTAAAGGCTACTGAAATATATTTGTCATTTTTTTCCATCAGCATTGGACTGCATTTGTGATCTGCAGAGTAACACACAAAAAGGAAAGGAAAAAAAAAAAAAAATAATAATTTTAAAAAAAGACAAACATGAATTTTAGTTGCATTCATCAACAGTTATACCATAAGCAGGATATATGTATCATTTTCACATCTCCTTCACACATTACATGGAGCATGTAGGCTACACATCTTCGGCATGTCATGTAGTATCAATGCTGACACAAAGAGACAGGAGGACAGGCTTGGCACAGTACAGGGAATTAGTCAGGACAAATAAAAATGTTCCAGTAACAATTACTTCTCACTATCATGATGAATTATTATGAGAGTTTATATAGCATATTTGACTGACTTGACAACATTACTCATATAAATCCTTTGCTGTTATAATACTTTACAACTTGTCATATGACACAATATCCTTTACGCTTATATAAATAATGACAGCAGGTGACTATACAACTGCAACACTTTTGCAACATCAACTGACATAAAGTAAAGGTAAGATATGGAACATTTATCACATACTTTCAGCATATGCATTTCATATACAGCATATTATTATTATATAGTTATTCTAAGTCCAGTTTAAACAAAAAGAATGCACCTGCAAGCTGGATTCAAATCCTGAATCATCTGTCCTCTTTTTTTAAGCTCATTGTATTTACACCTTATACTTCAGTGATATTTAGGTGAGATATAGAATTTCTTCACTTACTGATGATCAGGGTCTATATTAGAACACTGAACATTCAAAATGTCGAGTGCTCTAATATCGTAGCAATCGAAAAAAAAACATGGAACATTCGTAACAGCAAATTTTTTCCTAGGGAAAATAATTGCTGTTCCAAAACACATACACACAACACAAGCAATCCACACACATACACCTAAACTCTTACACCTAACCCTACACAAAACTATACATACACCACTAACTATCCACTTACCTTAACCCAAACCCTAACCCTAAGGTCCATCACTATCGCACAGTCACCTCACCCACACCCTAACCCTAACTCACCTAACCCATCCTAACCCACACATCCACACAATCGCACACTTACCTGACCCGTGCCGTAACCCTAACTCACCTAACCCGCTCTAACCCACACAATTGCACAGTTACCTGAACCCGACCCGTAACTTTCCACCAGAGCATTGAAAATACCAAAGCAACAGAAATGAACAACCAAATTATTTCCCTAGGAAATAATTTGTTTTCCTGTTTCTTCGATATTTTCAGTGTTCGCTGAAAACGGGTCGATATTAGAACACTCGACATTTCAAATGTTCGGTGTTCTAATATAGACCCGATGATCTGAGTACTTATCAAAGTGCACCTCTGCCAGTCTAAAATGCACTAATGATTGCAATCCACATAACGCTGACAGTCTTAAGTGCTCTTTGCTAAAATATACACGAACGATGAACTAAATAAAAGAAAAGAATTTTAAATAATAGCAAACATCAAGAAATAATTCTGGAAATGCAGGACTGGGATATTTTCTTACTTTCTCTAGTCTACAAAATGATGATATGCTAAGCAAATTTGCATAAACTCTCCCAAACAGCACACTGTCTAGACTTGAACCCTCATTTGAGTACAATAACAACAGCCACATTCAATTGTATTTCTTATCCCACTTTGCCACGAACACAGGGTTAGAGTAGGAATCATAAAATGCACATTCCATTCCATAGGCATCTGACTCAGCAGACCATCAAATTAAAAGTCCATCAACAGAAAGATCAAAACATTTTCCTTTCTTGTTTGCTTGAACATATCTAGATGAATGTGATGTTGACAGCATATTTAAGCTAATAATAGCTCAGACAATATTAAGGCAAGGTTGGCAACACTGTAGCTCTTCTCTTTATTTTCAGAGCATATTCCCCTTCTCTCAGTTTAACTAACAAAACTGCAACACCATGTACATTTCTTTGCATTTTCTGTTTCAGTGTGTAGTATAGCTGATTAGCTTTGCAAAACAGTTTTTAATTAGAGAATGGAGAGTGTACTATTATTAAAAGAATATCAGTGTTATTCAGGTTGTTCCCATAGCTCTCTCAAAATATTTTCAAACATTTTCTTAAGTCTAGTCTGCGTGATACACACACTTCAGAGAGAAGTCTCTTCAGTATTGCTTGTTGCTGTAGTCAGAGTAATCATTAACACTTGCAAGCTGTAAGCATCTAACAATTGTCATTTTTCTTCCCTGTAGTCCTAGGGCATGTGCATGCAGTTGTGTAGCTCCTTACACAATGTTTACCTCCCTTACACCAACTAATGATTTAACAGCTCAGTTGTACCTCCATAGGCTGAATTTATATAAGGTAATCATGTAGCTAAGGAACTTGAAGGAGAGGAGAGGGAGACATTTGATACAGACAGACTGTTACTGGTGTGTACTAGGAGGAGAATTTTCCACAAATTGCATTATTTTTCCTAAGGTATGTCTGTCCTCTTCATTAACTGTTTACATTTTTGCATTTGGAATATATTTTAATTTGTTTGTTTGTTTGGTTGTGTCTTTCGGCTTTTTCCTGGTTAGGAGTCGCCACAGCGGAACTCGGTCCACTAATGATTGGTAGTTGAGTTTTACGTGCCGAGTTACCAGCCCTGATGCACAACCTTCAAGAAGGTACGCCCATTCATGCATGTCTCCACGCAAAAGAAGCTCTAGCTGAGAATCGAACCAGACAGTGTCTTACTGTGAGGTGACAACGCTACCGCAGCACCACCACCGTGGGTACATTTGGAATATATTTTAATATGTAATAAAAAATGTGTTATCTGAATACATTTTTTCATTCACAGCTGGCACAGCCCAGATATGACAGTTCTTGCTCTTCTTTCAATTTTTTTTTAATGAATATTATGGTTATATCACGTAGTGTTACTATTTTCTCTTGGAATTTCACCAGTTAGTACAGACAAGTGTATTGTGTTCAATAACAACTTCAAGGGGTTGTACATGTGTGGCTAACAGAGGTGTTAAGCTTCTAAGATGTCCTGAGTCAACCTCCATAAGAGTGGAAAGACCAATGAAAATTGATTGGCACTTCTATTTTGAATTTTTGCTTATTTATTGATAATAATGCCATCTAGTAGTCAGTTACATAACTGCTGTCATCATGACAGAAATGTTACCAAAACTGATGTGATGCTAATGTATTAATTTTTTGGGAGGGGGTTAACTTGTGTATAGTCCTAAATGAACATTGTGTGTTCAGTTGTTTAGTGTTGACAATGGGTGCACATATTTTATTTGAGGAGAATAATATCTATGTGCTACAAATGTGTTTTATCTTTTTTTTCGTGTCATACATGATTATGGCACTCAGACAATCTATTCCGCACAAGTCAGCATTCAAACCTTAGGCCCCTATCGAGCCTTCCTGCTTGACAGATGCAGAGGTGATATGTCTATCAGAAAAAGCATATGGCAGTAGGTGGTTGCTGCCATAAATGCAGAGGATGACTGTGCCAGAAATTATAGTCACATGCAGCACTATGGCACAGATATGATTAAATTGGATTACAATAGGGCAGCTGCAGTTGCATATGAACAGATGGCTATGGGGATGTGTCCTGTTACTGAACCAACACTTACTGAAACTGAAGAGTTTCTGTCCACTTTCCAAAAACCTAACAGCTCAGCAGAGGGCTCACGCAGACTCATTGATGCAGGTACTGACATGGACTACAGGTCAAGTCTGTCCCCAGAACAACTTCCTGGTATGATATATATAAGGCATTAACCGCCATTCTAGACATCCTTATACATTAATACTTCTGATATATTTGGACACATCAAGATGTGTTGGTTTAAGGCACACAGTCTAACAGAGATGGAAGTGACTAGGGGTCTGATTGATTCTGAGATATTTCTTAAAGGGCAGACTGTCAGGGCTTTACTCTCTGCCCTTTTGTCATTTGCCTTGTCATGCTTATTAGCCTTCTTTCCACTACCATCCTCTTTTCCAGGGACTTCAGAATTACCATCCGAAAGACCACCTGCACATGGTAAGCACACAATTTCTTTGCTTAGTAATTTAGTAATACCCCTTAATTAGATTTATGTTTGAGGAGAGAGTAATTATTTTATTCATTTAGCATCTAAATTTGTTTAATATGAGTTTTTTGAACACAGTTTGAATCATTTCTAGTCCTTATTTCTCTCAAATTCTTATGTTTGTTGCTTATTATCACAGGTGATCCTGACAACAGAAGGGTAGAACTTGTATGACTGCTACTATCAGGATAACATGACAGTGGCAGTGTAGAACTTGTACCACCCAAAGTCAAAGTTTTGGTAGACTCTGATGATGATGGTAACATTATAGAGGCACAGTCAGGGTGTGCAGAAGTTCAGTCTGACATTGAGGTTGTGGCTCACACATACACTGGCCATGTTTCGGACACAGTCATTATACCTATAGCCATTCTGCTAATCTCTTAGATACAGGACAGGTTGAGCATGACACAGTTGATTCGACTAGTATGGTTACTTCAGTGACAGAGCTGGTTGAGTCTGAGGATGTGGTACCACACAGAAGGATTGCTAAAGGTGCTCAGAGGAGGCCTACTGTCCACTCTGACTTATTGGTAGTGTGAGTCTTATCATGGCACATTCTAATGTACATGACTAATTTGAGTGACTCCTTGGATAGGATGAGTAACACACTGGATCAGGCAGTGTCTGTGTGGAACATCTGCTACATCACTGAATGGTGGCTTGCATGGAACAGATGGTTTGGGTGTCATAATCCTGTTTGACATGAAACAAAAAAAAACACATTTGTAGCACATAGATATTATTCTTCTTAGCATCTGTGTATCCATAGAGCCAGAACATCCCCTGTTGTTAACCAATATGGACGTTCCAGATCCCAGTCCCATAGTGGCAATAATTCCACTGCTCTGTCATTGATTGACATGTCCACGCCCAGACATGGTAGGCCATATTTTCATGGTCCTGGATGTAGTCATGAAGAGAACTCATCCAGCAGAGATCACTTACATTCAGGTAGCACCCCAACTTCAGACCGGGAATGTAGAAGTGGCTATGCAACTCCTCACAAAGACAGTTTTCATGGTCAGGAGTGATGACACTGAACTGACAACTCTATCATGCATGGCTCACACCTGTCTGACATTCCATGATGTAGTGCTAGTACAGAGCTTGATTGTGTTCATGCAGACACACATACACATTTCACAAAAAGTGCCCATACTGCCTCACACACCCAAGTTAATCAAACCTTAATGGTGATTGCAGCAATAAATCTGTTACTGATCCTGAGAAATTTTCTACTTTAATGAATGTCTTTGTTTCTTACTTGCACGCATTCAACTTCTTTGGTGTCAGTCTTGGCCTCATGCACCCCCCCCCCACACACACACACACACACTGTGTGCAAATGATAATGACTGTGCCATGCCCTTTATTCATTTTATTTTGGTTTAGGGGCCATGCCCTTTATTCATTTTATTTTGGTTTAGGGTTGCCTATACATTTAATGCACAGAGTTAATGGCTAACCGAGACTTTCTCATAATTATGATTGTATGCATATGTATTACAGAAGAAAATTTGGAATGTTTTTGTACATGCTCATAGGTTCATAGGTTCATAGGTAGGTACTAGGCTATTAGCCCAATGCCCTAAGTAAGCCTAGCCAACAAGGTTCCCTGACTTACGTCACCCAAGAAAGTTATTTTCCTGTGCCCCTGTCGAGTAGAGCCACAGGGTGTATTTCCTATTTCCCATCCACTCATCAAGATTTTTCTTGAAGAGTGGTAATAAGAAACTTTGCTTGACATAGATGGGTAGCTTGTTCCAGGGTAGTCTTTGGGACAGGAATCTATCCCTCCAGCATGTCCTGTTTATTGTGGTGACAAGGTTTAGGTCCCTACAGCGTGTAGCTCAGAGAGATTGGGATTTCTTTAAGTGGAGCATGTCCAACAGCTCTGGGTTTGACATAGCTTTATATGTTAGGCAGAGATATTTCCGAATGATTATTCAAATTATTATAGTAAGTCATGCATTCAGTGATATTGCAGGCCTGCTTATTGCTCTGCTTGTGAAACTGTTAATATAATTGGCCAGTTGATTGGTTTATATACAGTATTCCTAGTGTCTCCAGGCTTCATTCTGCCTTTCAGCGTTTTTTGTTGTTGTTCCTTTGGGCGACTTTTGGTGTAACAGTGGGTAAGTGGCTGGCTTGATGAAGGTTACTGGGTAAAATGCATAGCTCTACACTGCACATATCAGTCATATAAGCTATCCATGCCATTGATGGGCACCTCAGACAGGTTCTGCATGAGTACGTTTACAACTAACAGTATGCAGATGCATGAGTTACTTTTATCTTCTTGCACATTTGTTGTTATACTACTGATTCCACATTTACGTTGACATTACTGCAGGTATGAATCATGTCCTTTGGGGCCATCTGTGTTTGATGCTATCAGTACACAGCCATTACATGAGGAAGTAAAGGCTGTAGATGTGGGCTGGCATCAGCTTCACTATTTGTATATGCTTAGGTTGTTATGTGCATTCCTTAGGTGGTAAGTGTGTGTGTTAACTTTTGCTTCTTAGCCAGGGTGTGGGCATATGGTGCATGTCTATGTCTTCCTGCCCCCTCTGCTGCTGGTGGTTGTTCCTCAGAATGCTTGTCTGTATATGCTGGAGATGCTGGCCCTGTCTGCAGCCCAGCAATGTGTGGTCTGGCCCTTGCTGTCCCTGTTGCAGCTATTTCTTCAAAATGATATTGTGCAACATGGCATATACTGTCAGTATTTCTCTGAAGGTGCCTGGGTCATACTGCAGTTTACCCTCTGTTGTGTCTAGACACCTAAACCATAACTTCAGCCAGCCTATGATGCTTCTAGTTTGAATGTGGGTATGGTTGTATTTTTCTTCATTGAGGGTGTATTCATTTCTGATGGGTGTCATCTGCAATGGTTCCAGTGCACAATCTACATTCACCAGTAAATGGCCTTGTGGAACATCAAACCTAGCAAACCTTGTATAAAGCTGAGCAGTGTGCCATGTGTGTGAGTCATGATAAATGTCTGGGTTGCCAACACAGACATTGAAGATGATCCATCTGGCATTACATACTACCTGGCAGTTGACTGAGTGAATCCCCTACCTGTTGATGTATGTCCTTCCCTGAGCACCAGGTGGGGCTTTTATCTTTGTATGACCCCCATAACATCAGGGAAGCATGCTACAGCATAAAATTCCTGCATTATTCTTGCTCTCTCTTCTGGGGTGGAGGGAAATTAAATGTATTGCCTTGCATGTTCTGGCATAGCATTAAGAAATCGGTGCAATATTCTGGAGGCTAAGGTATATGACACCCCTTGTATGCCACTTGTGAGTCTCTGGGATATAACAGTAGCTAATTTCCTTAATGTTTAACATTCCTCTTGTTCTGAGATGGGGAGGCAGAGTATGCAGATTTCCTGGACAGTTTCCCTATCCAACCAGTATCACTGTAATATTGCAGTATCATGCAGTCAGTGATATGTTAAACAGGCTCTGAACACCTTTTCCTTGGCTGAATTCTATCAGTGGAAGCAGCAGTAGCAGCAGCATAGATTTGAACCTGTTGCACATACTCATGTAGGAGAGCAATAGAAGCCCCTAACAGTGCTTTTAAAAGCAAATTGTGATGCTGACTGGATTCGAATAGGTTTTGCAGTTCATGACAAAGGTCTACACTAAGTGTACTTAATTATTTTATAACTTCCTGAATAGCTCCACCATCTTGGATTGGTTAATTACCTTTTACTTCAGCTTGTTATGCTTTAATTAGCGTAGAGATGCTTAATGAATGCGGAATAACCCACTATCCTGTAGCCATTTATGAATCCAAATGAGAGTCTTAAACTGTGTCAAAGGACTGTATTTATTTTATTTATTTATTTATTTTCTGGGTTTGGCCCACTGGGTTTATTCAAAACATCCTTTTCAGCAGAAGCCTGGGGAAAAGAGCTCAATATATATTACAAATATTTTTTAAAAAGAAAGTGAGTGATATATACATTAACAATTACACATACATTTACTAAAGTAAACTCTCAGTTAACTGGCACCCACGGGGATTGCTACATGCCGGATAACTGTAGATGTTCTTCATCTCACATTGCTGCAGTCCTTACACTTGGGTATAGCGCTGTCCTTGGTCGGCCCGAATACCAAAGTATATGGCTGACGCCGGTCATGGCGCATTAAACTGACGCCAGGACGTCAGGGTATAAATCACGCATGACCGACGTCATATCCCCAGTCTTTTTTGCCGCGTGGTCGATGCAGAAGCAAATTTGCGAGTGCAGGTTGGCGTCCTGAGATTTTTCGAAACCGGAGTTTCAGACCGAATCCAAGTTGGCTAAGTACCCGTTAGAAATATTTTGGTTTTTCTTGCCTCAGTATTTTACCGGATGTCAGAAAAAGTAAATAACTGTATTTCTTCGGGGAAACAGATACCACATAGGGACTACCACAGCTTGTGTATACCGTGTTTAGGGCCTGAGCACGGCGTTGTTGGGTGTTCCTCTTGCGCTAGATTTAACAAAGCGTACCATAAAGAGGAGATTTGACTGCGCTAGAGTTAGTCTTGAGGCGGTGCAATTACAAAATGCCGTCGGATGTTCCGGCGCCCGCTCGAAGAAGCGCAAGGACAAAACACCTAGGCCTAGGTTAGAGGCACCACCGACCTGGACGTCGGTTCTTTAGAACGCGGTTGTGCCAGAGGCCCAAACAGAAGTTTCCCTAGAGTCCCAGGGGAGACTTTGTTGTTACAGGATGTGTCTTCACAGGAGGTAGGCCAGGCTGAAGGGGCTTCTCAGGTGGCTGTTCTCCCTCTCTGCCTAAGGTGGTTAGGCCTTCCCCTACTGTTACAAGAGCTTCTTCCAAAAGTAGGCCAGGTTCAGCTGTAGCAGGTGCACCTCCTAGAACTTCAGGCCCTGTAACCAAGAGACATATGCTTAAGATGGCTGAAGATTTAATTACTATGATTAGGGTTCTATGCCTCCTGACAAAAGGCCTAGGTGGATCCTGAATTTGGGAATTTTGAACAGGATTCTGATATTTCTGAGTCTTGACTGAGGATTTACAGGAGTTTTCTCATTATTCTGATTCTGATGTGAATGACTCCACCCCTTCTGCTTCTCCTCCTGAGGATTTTCATTCTCAGAGACTCTCCATGCCATGAGGGAGCATTTTAAATGGGAAGGTCAAGTTTCTCTGATTCCAGGAAAAGACTTAGGAATTTTTGTTTTACCTCAGCATAGGCCTTTAGCTATACCCCTGTTCTTTCTGTGGTGGAAGATGTTTTTTGCAGAGGCTTCCCTTAACCCTGATTCTTTACCTCCGCTCCTGTTAAACCCGGACAGATACTATAGGGTGCCTGAAGCTCACAAGTATCTTTTAAAAGCCCTAGGGCAGATCCAGAGACAGTTACTCAGGGCCTAAAGGGGTTAAGGCTTCTGTGGCTAAAAATCCAGTTCCATGGGACAAAGAAGCAAGAGCTTTAGACAGATGGGGTAAGAAAGTGTATACTTCTTCAGCTTTAGCCATGAGGGCTTTAAATTGTCAATTCCACATGCTGAGATATCAAATCTATCTCCTTTCACAGTTAAAGTCTAAGGTAGATGCTCTGGCAGAAGGTATTGAATGTAAGGGAGTTACAAGATCTGGTACATGTGTCTGAACAGGTGGGTAAGCATTCCTTACAATGTGGTTTTGATGCTGTACAGGCCTCTTCCAGGGTGGCTGCCACTGGTACGGTCTTCGCAGGCACGCCTGGTTACGAGATCAGAATTTAGCTGAGCATGTTAAGTCAAAGATCTTGGATACCCCTTTACAATCTGATGTGTTGTTTGGTTCGCCTGTTGAAGCAGTTTTAAAGAAAATGGAGGACAAAGCTAAATCTATGCACACTGTTAAAGATTTTTACAGGTTCAACCACCAAAGTTGTAGAAACTGGCCAAGCAAAAGTGGACATACCTTCTTATGATTCCCAGTCTAGGGGTAGGTCTACTGGCGTGCTAGGGGCAGAGCTCAGGGTTCCTTTAGATCCAGGACAGGGGCTCACCTGCACAGTCTTCAGGGAGGGCAGGGGTCAGCCCTTTCGTAGACAGACCCAATGACCTTCCTTTTCAACTGCCAGAACCTTCCACGTCTAGCAGCACCTTTAGGAGGAAGACTGACACTTTTCAAAGAGAACTGGAGTTTAATTACCCAAGACAGATGGGTCTTGGATATCATTCACCACGGTTACAGGTTTTATTTCCATACCTTACCACCGTTCAAGGGCATGCCGGATATTCCGCCCCAACACAAATTGGAAGCTCACAGACAAATATCCATATTAACACAGATAGGGGCCATACAACCGGTGCCTATGGCAGAAAGGGGCCTAGGATTTTACTCTCGCCTATTCCTAGTACCAAAAAGGGGAACACGTGGAGACCAATTCTGGATTTGTCTATCCTCAACACCTTTCTGGACATCCCCAAGTTCAAGATGCTGACATTGCAACAGCTTTTACTCCTCCTGAGCAAGGATCACTGGATGGTAACTTTGGATCTCCAAGAGGCTTACCTTCATGTCCCAATCACTCTAGGCTGCAGGAAGTATCTGCGTTTCCGAGCTGGAGATTCACACTATCAATTCTCTGCATTGCCCTTTGGCTTATCCACTGGATCAGGCAGTGTCTGTGTGGAACATCTGCTACATCACTGAATGGTGGCTTGCATGGAACAGATGGTTTGGGTGTCATAATCCTGTTTGACATGAAACAAAAAAAAACACATTTGTAGCACATAGATATTATTCTTCTCAGCATCTGTGTATCCATAGAGCCAGAACATCCCCTGTTGTTAACCAATATGGACGTTCCAGATCCCAGTCCCATAGTGGCACTAATTCCACTGCTCTGTCATTGATTGACATGTCCACGCCCAGACATGGTAGGCCATATTTTCATGGTCCTGGATGTAGTCATGAAGAGAACTCATCCAGCAGAGATCACTTACATTCAGGTAGCACCCCAACTTCAGACCGGGAATGTAGAAGTGGCTATGCAACTCCTCACAAAGACAGTTTTCATGGTCAGGAGTGATGACACTGAACTGACAACTCTATCATGCATGGCTCACACCTGTCTGACATTCCATGATGTAGTGCTAGTACAGAGCTTGATTGTGTTCATGCAGACACACATACACATTTCACAAAAAGTGCCCATACTGCCTCACACACCCAAGTTAATCAAACCTTAATGGTAATTGCAGCAATAAATCTGTTACTGATCCTGAGAAATTTTCTACTTTAATGAATGTCTGTGTTTCTTACTTGCATGCATTCAACTTCTTTGGTGTCAGTCTTGGCCTCATGCACCCCCCCCCCCCCCACACACACACACACACACACACACTGTGTGCAAATGATAATGACTGTGCCATGCCCTTTATTCATTTTATTTTGGTTTAGGGGCCATGCCCTTTAGTCATTTTATTTTGGTTTAGGGTTGCCTATACATCTAATGCACAGAGTTAATGGCTAACTGAGACTTTCTCATAATTATGATTGTATGCATATGTATTACAGAAGAAAATTTGGAATGTTTTTGTACATGCTCATAGGTTCATAGGTTCATAGGTAGGTACTAGGCTATTAGCCCAAGGCCCTAAGTAAGCCTAGCCAACAAGGTTCCCTGGCTTACGCCACCCAAGAAAGTTATTTTCCTGTGCCCCTGCCGAGTAGAGCCACAGGGTGTATTTCCTATTTCCCATCCACTCATCAAGATTTTTCTTGAAGAGTGGTAATAAGAAACTTTGCTTGACATAGATGGGTAGCTTGTTCCAGGGTAGTCTTTGGGACAAGAATCTATCCCTCCAGCATGTCTTGTTTATTGTGGTGACAAGGTTTAGGTCCCTACAGCGTGTAGCTCAGAGAGATTGGGATTTCTTTAAGTGGAGCATGTCCAACAGCTCTGGGTTTGACATAGCTTTATATGTTAGGCAGAGATATTTCCGAATGATTATTCAAATTATTATAGTAAGTCATGCATTCAGTGATATTGCAAGCCTGCTTATTGCTCTGCTTGTGAAACTGTTAATATAATTGGCCAGTTGATTGGTTTATATACAGTGGGTAAGTGGCTGGCTTGATGAAGGTTACTGGGTAAAATGCATAGCTCTACACTGCACATATCAGTCATATAAGCTATCCATGCCATTGATGGGCACCTCAGACAGGTTCTGCATGAGTACGTTTACAACTAACAGTATGCAGATGCATGAGTTACTTTTATCTTCTTGCACATTTGTTGTTATACTACTGATTCCACATTTACGTTGACATTACTGCAGGTATGAATCATGTCCTTTGGGGCCATCTGTGTTTGATGCTATCAGTACACAGCCATTACATGAGGAAGTAAAGGCTGTAGATGTGGGCTGGCATCAGCTTCACTATTTGTATATGCTTAGGTTGTTATGTGCATTCCTTAGGTGGTAAGTGTGTGTGTTAACTTTTGCTTCTTAGCCAGGGTGAGGGCATATGGTGCATGCCTATGTCTTCCTGCCCCCTCTGCTGCTGGTGGTTGTTCCTCAGAATGCTTGTCTGTATATGCTGGAGATGCTGGCCATGTCTGCAGCCCAGCAATGTGTGGTCTGGCCCTTGCTGTCCCTGTTGCAGCTATTTCTTCAAAATGATATTGTGCAACATGGCATATACTGTCAGTATTTCTCTGAAGGTGCCTGGATCATACTGCAGTTTACCCTCTGTTGTGTCTAGACACCAAAAACATAACTTCAGCCAGCCTATGATGCTTCTAGTTTGAATGTGGGCATGGTTGTATTTTTCTTCATTGAGGGTGTATTCATTTCTGATGGGTGTCATCTGCAATGGTTCCAGTGCACAATCTACATTCACCAGTAAATGGCCTTGTGGAACATCAAACCTAGCAAACCTTGTATAAAGCTGAGCAGTGTGCCATGTGTGTGAGTCATGATAAATGTCTGGGTTGCCAACACAGACATTGAAGATGATCCATCTGGCATTACATACTACCTGGCAGTTGACTGAGTGAATCCCCTACCTGTTGATGTATGTCCTTCCCTGAGCACCAGGTGGGGCTTTTATCTTTGTATGACCCCCATAACATCAGGGAAGCATGCTACAGCATAAAATTCCTGCATTATTCTTGCTCTCTCTTCTGGGGTGGAGGGAAATTAAATGTATTGCCTTGCATGTTCTGGCATAGCATTAAGAAATCGGTGCAATATTCTGGAGGCTAAGGTATATGACACCCCTTGTATGCCACTTGTGAGTCTCTGGGATATAACAGTAGCTAATTTCCTTAATGTTTAACATTCCTCTTGTTCTGAGATGGGGAGGCAGAGTATGCAGATTTCCTGGACAGTTTCCCTATCCAACCAGTTTCACTGTAATATTGCAGTATCATGCAGTCAGTGATATGTTAAACAGGCTCTGAACACCTTTTCCTTGGCTGAATTCTATCAGTGGAAGCAGCAGTAGCAGCAGCATAGATTTGAACCTGTTGCACATACTCATGTAGGAGAGCAATAGAAGCCCCTAACAGTGCTTTTAAAAGCAAATTGTGATGCTGACTGGATTCGAATAGGTTTTGCAGTTCATGACAAAGGTCTACACTAAGTGTACTTAATTATTTTATAACTTCCTGAATAGCTCCACCATCTTGGATTGGTTAATTACCTTTTACTTCAGCTTGTTATGCTTTAATTAGCGTAGAGATGCTTAATGAATGCGGAATAACCCACTATCCTGTAGCCATTTATGAATCCAAATGAGAGTCTTAAACTGTGTCAAAGGACTATATTTATTTTATTTATTTATTTATTTTCTGGGTTTGGCCCACTGGGTTTATTCAAAACATCCTTTTCAGCAGAAGCCTGGGGAAAAGAGCTCAATATATATTACAAATATTTTTTAAAAAGAAAGTGAGTGATATATACATTAACAATTACACATACATTTACTAAAGTAAACTCTCAGTTAACTGGCACCCACGGGGATTGCTACATGCCGGATAACTGTAGTTTCTGGTTGCTTGGGAGTTATTATTAAAAATAGGCCTGACTAATACTGCACCCTATACTATTTGTTTGGTTTGAGTTGTTCTCAGGTTGGGGAGAGAGGGAATTCATTCCTATCTTCCTTTTTAAAACTCATAAATGCTAAAAACATAAGGTATGTTTCTGTGGGGGTGAAAACAGAAAGTGCAACAGATGAAAATTGTACTGTATTTCTTCAATATTTTTTTGCCGGTTGTTTGAGATTGCGAGTTCCTTGAGTTCCAGTTAACTGAGAATTTACTGTAATTAGATTACATTCACATGAAATGCGAGAGACTATTATAGTATAAAATATATTTATGGGTTTAGTAGATGTTGAACAGTGAACATTTGAATAAGTATATTAGTGGGTTTGTCAGACAGATAAAATATCTTGTGATCAAGGATTCTAAATTCAAGAAATAGAAGTGAGGGAAGGAACCAGTAGGGTAGTAGTTGTTAATATTATATTTAAAGGGTGGGAAATTAAGCAGGTTCAGAAATTACATATGTCCATCATAAGGTTTATATTAGATGTATAAAGGGAAGTGGCAAACATTATTGGTGAAGACTGGCTGTGGGGTACAGGATTCTGAGTGAAGAGAGGTACTTTGATGATATGGCAGGCTGAAGATAACAGTGGCATTTATCGTGGAGATGTACACAAGTAGATCCATTGATCTAATGAGTGACGTTTTAGTTGTATTTACATGAATTTACATTCTGAGTGGATGTCAGTGGTAGTGGGATGTGGTCCCATAGTTTAACTGTTTGAATATATAGTCATCTGCAGTATTATTTAGTTATAGTGATTACTGATTGGGGCTGTATTGTATTACGTTAAGGGCTGTGCAATTTTCTGGCTTATAGATAAGTCAGTGTATTACACTTAGCTGACAAAGGACTAGGAGATGTGGCAGTTCTAATTAGCTTAATTCTCTAAGTGCTAGGCTGTGGTGTGTTCTATTGTTAGAGTTTACTGAAAATGTGGCTATTTTATTAAAACATTGCCCAAGGTTAGATAGTTGAGAGGCGTGAAAGCTAATGAAGAATAGAGTAAAGGAGAGAATGCAGAAATAATATAGCGACTATACGTTTTCTGGCCATGTTAATGACGTAAGTTATACGCTGCATAATGTACCTAGTTTTTGGTGTTTCTTTTTAACCATGTGCGATAACTGGTGGTCGGATTTCAACTGGTCGTCTACGATAACATCCAGTAATTTTGTGTGGTTTATTGTTTTTATATTTGTTGTTGGTAGAGGTATTAGTAAATAGTGTTGCTTTAGTGCAGATGAGTTTTTAGTTAAAGATCAGTAATTTTTTTTTATGGGGTTAGAAGCAGTTCTGGATAATTTAGCTATGTTTCAACTGATAAGAAGGATTGTTGTTTAAGGTCTTGGAGTTTAGAGAAAGTTTTGGTAGAAGAAATTAGGGTCAAGTCATCAGTCACTAGGGTAGCATTTTTTGAAGCACTGTAGATGCCATTGATGAATATGTTAAATAGTAAGGGTGTAGTGTGGATCCTTGTGGGACACCTAATGTTACTATCAAGGTGTATAAATAATTTTTTGATTTCATTTCTTGTGATCTTTTTGAGAAGTAGCTATGACATCATTGCAGTGAAGAATTGGAGTGACATAAAGATAAGAGTATATGTTAAAGTTTCCGGTGGGAGACAGTATCAAAAGCTTATGATGAGTCTAGAAAGGTGGTGGAGACTAGGCTTCTGAAATTATGGGTGTTGGCATTATTAATAAAATTCAGCAAAGCAGGAGTTGTGCTGTGATGACAACCGAAGATGTGTTTGGTTGAAGCAGAAGCTGGCTATGTATTAGATAGTTGAGAAGTTGCATAGGAATAACTTTTTATTCTAATATAGTAGAGAGGTGTGATAACATGGCAATTGGCTTATAGTTTGAAAGGTCTCTATTGATTCTGCCCTTGTGTAGTGGAATATTGAAGATTTGTTTTCCATAGTGAGGGGGCTTTATTTTCTGATATGGATCAATTTATCAGCATTGAGACTAAATATGCAATAACCCCATATGATATTTAAGTTATAGTATAGGCTTTAATTTTTGATGTATTTTTTAACAGTATCTGTGGGAAATGTTTGGCAGGAAAAATGTTGAGGAAGGTTATTTAACTGAGTAGGGGTAACAAGTGCATGCTTATTACCTGGCTGGATAATGACATCACTGTCTATGTAAAGAGGGGATTGAATTAGGTTGGCTATGGTATCATTTTGTTTCTGTGTGTTTGGTGTTGGCTGTGTGGCTTGACATCGATTTAACAGTTTATTGACTGAGACCCGGCACAGTACTGGATTATGTGTGTGTGTGTGTGTGTGTGTGTGTGTGTGTGTGTGTGTGTGTGTGTGTGTGTGTGTGTGTGTGTGTTTGTGTGTGTGTTTACACTGACTTGAGCAATATTTTTTTTTCCTTTGGAGATCAGTTGTTCTGTTAGGTTTTGAAGTTGTGTCTTTAAATGAATAAACACATACATATTTTTCATGTAAGGAAACTAACAGAATAGACTGTTGCTAGCATTGAACAGAAGCACAGAAAATGCTAACAGACAGGTGCTATTTGGAACTCTCAGTCTGTCAGTTTTTCTTACCTTTTGTTATAAGCTACAACAGCTGGTCAATGAGTGTCATTCCTCTTTCTGCATCCAGCTACAACTGCTTGGATACATGCCATATATCCTTGAACTGTACTACGATTTCATCACAAAGCCTTCATTCTGGTGCATGATGGGTCTGACTTTGAAAAAACAGGGTCTGTGGAAATGCATATTGCATGAGTGATCTCACCAATTGTCAGCTCAGAGGAAGAATGACGTCTCTTGTTTTATTGCTTGTGTTTAGCCCTGCACACCCAATGAGCCCTCCTGGTTTCCTCAACATACTGATAAATAGCCTCCATACTTGTACATAATCTGACATAATTACACCAGGTCTCTTGATCTTCTTCCCTGTTTTTTTTTTCCTTACTTTACAAGAACACATTGCCTTGTACTTATTTACAAGAGTACAAACTGCTACATATCTGTCAGTTTCTGTGATTTTGCCAAGTCATTTGTAATTCCATCCATCTATTCCTACCTTTTGTGAGTCCTGTTACACATATTTGAGTCAACTCCTCAAAAAATATATTTACCACCAGTACATTTGCCATTCCACTTACTTATAAAAGTCATTAAAAATAATCAGTTCCAAGCTTAATGTAGCAGTGGGTTCACCAAGGATTCTATTTAATCACTGTCTTGATACTTTTCTCTGTCAAGGTTTTAAGCAATTGTTTTGCAACATTTTTTTTTTAATTTTGTTGAAAAAATATGCTGACTGTAGGCTGTTCTTTCCTGATATTGAATACTGAATAATACTGATGGAATGTTTGAGTCAAGAATTTATAAAAAGGGCACATTTGTAAACAGCTATATACATAAAAACAATATTACCCGTCATTTGTAAAAAGAAGTGTTGTGAAAAATCACAATATCGCTCTTACTCCAATGTGCAGCAGTGCCAGAGGTACCAAATACAAGTAGTGGGGGAGGGGATAAAGGAGGAGCTTGTATCCCTGAAGAAGCTTCGACATCTGCTGATCTCCATTTGATTCACTGTTTATTTTTACAATGACAAGACTTGTTGTTGTGAGTCTTGCAGTTAGATTGATGAAACACTCCAGAAAAGAAGTTCTGCAGAACCGCCCAGAGGGAGAGACTGAATAACTGAGGTGAAAATTACCCACACAAACTGAGTATTTAATTGATTGGAGATGATACCATATGCTTGTTCCCTGGAAAAAGCTGGCTTCACTCAATTGGTTAGCATAATAAGCAAGCAAAACAAAAAGTCATTGTCGAGTAACATCACAAATATTCTTTATTCCGAAACTGCCAGAAAACCCTTTACTTGTTCTGTAGATTTTTTCCCCTTGTCTTACACAACTCCTCTTCTTGACAAAGGGTCCAGATGGACCTGAAATATTGATAATTTGTTCTGACTTACAAAGGTTTTAAGTTTATGAGTTCTGCCGCTCCTGAATACAATATTTCATGCTGTTTGTATAATAGTTGGATGCTTCCACTTAATCAAATATGCAGTGCAATCTTATGATAGAATTTCTGAAAAATCAAAACCACCACATAGGCAATGGTTCTTTGTATAAAGCAAAGAAAACACTACACACACACACACACACACACACACACACACACACACACACACACACGCGTGTGTGTGTGTGTGTGTGTGTGTGTCATATATATATATATATATATATATATATATATATATATATATATATATATATATACATATATATATATATATATATATATATATATATATATATATATATATATATATATATATATATATATATATATATATATATATATAGTGTGTGTGTGTGTGTGTGTGTGTGTCTTTCTCTCTCATATATATATATATATATATATATATATATATATATATATATATATATATATATATATATATATATATATACACATACACATATATATATATATATATAGTCGATATGAAACTCCAACATCATGTAAACAATGGGAAAAAGGGGTTGATGTCAATGCCAGTAAAGAGAGAGAGAGTGACATGTTGATTATGGAGAATGTATATTTGTCTCTGAATTTCTAATGCAGTTATGGATTGTGAGAATATTCTTACAGCAGTTTAACTACTTTTTATTGTTGTTGTTGTTTGGTCTTTTAATTGAATTATACTGGCTGTGACCTCATTGACTTTAGCATAGATTGGAAGGGTTATTCATCTATCAAGGTGGTATACAAGATGATTGTTTGGATACATGTCAACTTGCTGATGGTACTTTTGTCAAACACAAAAATATCAAAAACATTTTGCTGATACCTCCTTCAACAAACATTAACCAAAAAAATGGGTTTTGCACAACTGTAAGCCACCCTGCACCATACATGTAAGGGGACACCTTCCAAACACCTCAGAATTGTACATACCAATTCCAAGGATGCATAACAGTGGAGAAAAAGGCAATCTCCTCTATCAGTGAAAGTAGTTTCCGCAAACAACTCTTGCTTTGTTTATGTTCACTGAAACTACCTTCAGTGACCTGACGCTCACCTGTTTGTTTAACATAGTAGGCAGGAATTTAGTTACTCATGTAGAGGATTGTCTGAGGGAAAATCTGGAAGTGTGGAGCGAGAAAGCCCAGTTAGGACCAATCTGCAGAGCATAACCTGTTGGAATTATTGCCTGCAAAGCTGGAAGATTGGCCTGGGAGAGGCTCACAGCATTGAACATTTGTTTTTTAAGACAGTTTGTTTGCTGGGGGTTCTGTGTAGTCTGAGGCATTATTATGAGTAGTAACAAATGTACTGCTTACTTTATTTGAATCTGCAAAATCAAGCATGCTAATATTTTGGTTTACTAGAGTACTAAATACACTTTTTTTCCTACCTCCTGTGCTTTTTTTAAACTTCTACTCATGGAGAATTCCAACATTTCACCAGAGGTTTGTCAATTTTTGACTCATCTCCATGTCCAAATTAACCAACCATATTGGGGCTACAAATTCCCTGTAAGACTGTGACTGCTGTGTTCCTGTCAGGGCTAACTGGCATCTGAAATGACAGCTTGCAAATGATGAAAAGTTGGTACAACTGCAAAAAATGCTGATTATACTGACAGACATGCCTGGCAACTGCCAAGACTGTACCATCTCTGAAGAAACTAGCAAGGGATGATGGATCAGAAGCTTTTTTTTACTGAACTCCGAATGCTGTGCCACCAAAGAGAACTGAAGTTGAGCAGATCGGCAAGAATTCGGTCATACAAGCTCTTTGAGAGGCTTTGAAAACTTACATGGGCATGGAAGAGACTGACTACATGAAAAATCATAATTTTAAAAAGAACTTTGAGTAAGGTTTGAAATAACATCTAAGGTGGATTCATAAAGAAACTTTTAATGTAGATAAGCTTGTAAGTGCACAGGTGTCTTACATAAAGCATATTTTAAGAGTTTGGCTTGCATCTGTTAGCAACAACAAAGCACAATATTAGAAATATTAGCAGTTGACCACTTTAAAAAAAAAGCTTTGTCTCGTAACATAAAGAAGTGGGGACTATAAAGTGATGCAGCAAAAAGTCTAACAAGCTAGTACTTTTATTATTATGCTTATTAAAGACAATGATGTTTAAAATTAATTTCTGCTTCTTATTATTAAAACATACCATCTGCTATAAAAAAACTGTAATTCCTTAATCTGTTTAAAATATTGGGCGTGGGGGTCATATGGCTAAGTTCTGCATCACTAATACTCAAGATAGCATTTCTGGTGACAGTGTGAAAACAGGAAAGTCTGATTTAAATGCAGTAGTCCCTATGGAGTATGACAAAACTACTGCTAAGAAAATGTAATCAGCCATGGGTCATTGTTTTATAAGTAATCTACTAAAACATGCTCTATGTTTTGAAGGAAATGGTGTTAAAGTTCTGCTAGAGTCTGAAGGTATGATTTCCCTTGTCACAGGTCCTGGTGTGTATGCATATGGTTAATAAGAATCAAAAGGTGAAGGCAATATGAATTCATGATGGTAAAAACAATACTCACACAGACATGTAGAAATACAAAACTTTAGTGTTAAATGGTTACATCCTGCGAATGTAACCCCTGATGAAACTCATGAAGTCATGTCAAAGAAAGACTTGTCCCATTGTAAAGGACTATAGAAATATGGAAGTCGGGAGAATCTAGAGACAGAGTGGGTCAGGTGATATAGTCATTCATTCTAAGAATGGGAGGAGCACAGTGATGTCACTAATGCTCAGATTCAGAAGGGAGTTGGAATAGAATATACAAAAGGAGACAGAATTTTGTTGTGGTTAGACAATAAAAAGGAAACTATTATCAAAGGCATGCCACATTGACAGAGCAACATAAACCAAAAACTGTAAGAGATGTCAGTATATTAACTGAAGAAGAAGTAAGTCAGCACAGAAACTTATAAGAAGTGTTAACACAGAAGCTGAGACAGACATAGTAAAAGAAAGGCAGTTGAGTGTGAACATTCAAAACGAAGTAAGTGCAGAAACTAAGACAAGCAGGACCATGCACAGTTTTGATCCTGATTCTGCTAGTGTAAAGCAGAGAATTCAAATATAAGTAGACATTAAATAGCAGGAACTTGTAAACCAAGGAAAAAAGTAAAATTCATGATAAACACTGCACTGACATAGCTTTTGTAGGAGGAGATGTCATAGGGAAGAAAAACAAAGCAAGAGGTTTGTATCCACTTCCACTGTGGTACAGGGAAAACAACATATAAGAAAAAAGAGCACTTGTGAGGCCTGTGCTGACAAAAGAAAAAGTATAGCAGGAGGTGATCTTTGTTTAGATCTACACTTTGCAGAAACTGATATAGACGACACTGTAGATTTGGCATAAGAATCTGCACCTTCCCTCTTGAATCATGTTATTGATGAAAGCAACCTTGAGTTCATGGGCATTCACATAAACCATATCAGCTTTCAAAAGGCACAATGAGAAGATGTCACATTAAATAAGGCAAGTTATAGTGTAATCAAGGTTGTCGGGAATAGGATCTTAGGATCATAGGAGGTTACTAGGTTATTGGCCCTGAGGCCCTTATAAGCCTAGCTAAGAGTTTAGCCCATGTTTAGACAAGTCCTCACCCAGAGCCCCTGTCCAGCAGGGACACAGGTGGAATCCCAGGAGTGTATTTTCTGTTTCCCATCCAGTTATCCAGGATGTGCTTAAAAAGGGATAATGAGGTACTCTGCTTGACGTGAAGACGGAGTCTATTCCACAGATGGAGGAGTCTCTGGGACACAAATCTGTCCTGCCAACAAGTCCTATTGATATCACAGAACAGGTTGAGGTCACATGTATGGGTTGCTCAAGTGGAGCTTGTCTTGTGGATATGCAGCAGTCCCATCAAGGCAGGGTCTGAGATTGCTTTGTATGCCAGACAGAGGTCACCTCTGAGGAGTCTGTATGAAACTGAGTGGAGGGACAGGGCGTTTAGCCTATATGTGTAGGGTAGGTGTTTGAGGCCCTGGATTCTCCTGGTGAGGAACCTTTGTGGTCTCTCCATCTGCTGCCTATGCTTTGCGAGGTACATGCCAAAGGGGGCATTGTACTCAATAATTGGCCTTATAAGGAAAGAATATGGAGATCTTATGACCTCTTTGTCCCTGGATGAGATACCCTTACTTATGAGGTGGGCCATGTAGAAAGCTTTCCATACAACAGAAGCAACATGGTGGTCAAACGTCAGGTTGCTATCACTCTGGGTGCCCAAATCCCTCACTACTGATTGTGTACGTAGGACGTTGTTATTAAAGTGATAATATGTGGGGATGTCACTCTCCCCAAAGGGGGTGATGATATATTTTTTGGCATTCAGCTTTAGGCCACGTTTCTGGCACCAGTCAATTTTTTGGGTGAGACCCTCTTGGAGGACGTCCACATCATTTTGGGAATTGATGACTGCACCCAGCTTGTAGTAATCTGCAGATCTGGTCAACCATAGCCCACTGGTTTTGACCTGCACTTCAGAGAAGTATATCCTGAATAACAGAGGGCCCAAGACCGATCCCTGGGGAAGACGATGAACAGGATATTGCCATTATTTCTTACCACTACTTTGAGTTAAAAGATGGCATCTTATATAGTATAACTTAAGAAAATGAAGACTTTATGCATAAGTCACTGGTAACAGAATCTTACAGGACAGTAGTAATGAAGCTATCCCATAACACCATGTTAGGAGTTCACCTGGGAAAGGACCAAACTAAGGCAAGCGCACCTTCCAGACATTCCTGATATTACTTACCAGATAGAATGAAAAGATATGGAACTTTTGCTTCTTTGTTCTTCTTATGCAGAATATCTGGAAACTGCATCCTTCTCTGGTAATAAAAGTCCTTTGATTCTAATGCTTATGACAGACGTACCAATTGAACATACTGCTATGGACATTGTTGGGCTATAAGTAAAATCTAGCAGTAGGTACTATAGTACATCCTAGTCACAACGGACTGCACTATCACATTTCCAGAAGCAGTGCCATAATGTAAGGGTAAGGCATAGTGGTACTGTTTATTCTACAGCGGGTATGCTGATGGAGATAGTCATTAACCAAGGCACACCCTTTAAGTCAAGGGTGCTGCACAAGTTATATATCTTAAATTTTGACTGTTGAAGACAACAGTCTAACCTGTGTAGACTGATGGATTGGTAGAAAGGTTAAGTAAAACACTGAAATTCCTGCTGTAAGAATGTGAATGCAGATGACAACATCTGGGACCAGATGTTATCCTACTTACTGCTTGCAGTCAGAGAGGTGCCACAGACTTTAACTGACTTTGATCTTCTGCACAGAAGACATCCAAGAGGGCTGCTTCACGCTGCTAAGAAAAAGGAAAAGGCATGTTTAAATATGTGCTAGAACACTCTATTCATTGGAATGATATGTTAAAGCTGGTAATGGCCATAGTATGGCGAACATGAAGACAGCCCAGGAAATGTAACATTAAGTTTACGATAAAAATGTCTGACTCAGAGAATTTAACTCCGGGATCAGATATTAGTGCTTGTGCCCTACACTGAAAACCCATTTCTGGTCAAACAGCATGGGCCACTTGAAGACATTGCTAGAACTGCAGTTAACTACAAGTGTAATCAGCCAGGAAAGATGTGCATAGAGCAAATTTACAACATTAATGTTTTGAAGCCACTGAAAAAGTAGAGGATGCTGCAGAGAGCTTACAGAAAGATGTTCATCCAAAACAGAGCAGATAATCTCTAAAGCCAAAAAAAAACGCCAACACAGAGTGTGGTAAACAGCATCGATTTAATGTGTAAAAATACACATACACAAAAATCTAATAGCACATATAAAAAAATCTGATAACGAAAAACATACTAGGTGTGGGGAAACAACCCCAAGCCACCTAAACCAAACCGGTTTCGGCCAAATAGCCTTCTTCAGTGAAATACTATAAGAAATAAGCTTGCAACACCCCCTTATAAATCCTAAGTACCAGCCCCTAAAGGTATCCAATTGGATAATACTCAATACATTAATAATGTTCATTCAAACCTGGGGAGAACAAGCCTCCCAATTTGATTATCCATTTCCTCTCCTTCATGTTAAGTATAGAATGCCAACTAGATTTATCCCTACAATCACCCATAATACAATCAATAATCATAAACCTAAAATTTGCATTGGACCCCTTAGATTCAGAATAGGGGAACACATGAGTGACATCAGAAACAAAAGGCAATCCAATGTACTGTTCAAACACACTTCCAAACACACCAATGCAAATTTTAGGTTTACGAAGTATCAGATTCTGTAATGATCCTAGGAAAATGAATCACATGTGAAAGTTTGATAGTTATCCTATGGCCAGAATTGATTAGATGATAGATAACCGAGGGAAAGACATATTCTTGTCAATACAAGACTTGCCAAAGAGATACAGGCAGATACCACTCACGAATAAAATGTTGGAACCCCTCTCATGATATGGTACTCCGCAGCTGGATGACATGGTCATTCATTCATTCTTAGGTCTGGTGAATCTCACCTACCTACTTTCCAGGTTATATTAGAATCCATGGGGCAGGTGAGCTTGACTATAAATACTATAAAAAAGCAAACTGGCTTTGATAGAAGCCAAGTATTTAGGGTTCCTTCCAGAAAAGGGATATTAAAACTTTACCTAGAAAAAAAGGTCATAAAGAACTGCCCATATATTTTGTGAAGGGTCAGGTGCTTTCCTTGAATTACCGAGGTACTACAGAAAGTTTGCGAATGCAAGGGTGCCATCTTTACTTTACTCCCAGTTGTTGTCCAAGTCACACTTATAGCCCTGCTCCCGTGAGAGTTAGTTTGTTTGCCAATTATTTATAGTCAAGCTCACCTGCCCCATGGATTCTAATATAACCTGAGGAGTAGGTAGGGAAGTGATTCACCAGAGAGAATGATGAATGAATGACCATGTCATCCAGCCAATATATATCATGAATGAGGGGAGATTTTATTCAATAGTGGTATCTGCCTGTATCTCCTATAACTGAAAAGTTCATCTCTACTTGATTCCCAAGTAGACTATTCTCTATCTGTATCTTATAAGCTTAGCCTAGCACACCTTCCTACTTATTCTTATCTTATTATAGATGGTACCCTTCCCTGGAGTCCTTTTGAGTCTCTTTTATCTACTACTTCTAGTAGTGTCGAGGGATCAGTTGTTGTCTCTCTCCAGCAACTCAACTTCACTCTGATAGAATATTGAGGCAATGTTACAACTGCCTCATGCACACAGTTCCTCTCTCCTTCTCCAAAACAAAACACAAAGATGAGATGCAGATGCAACTATACTGCCTGACTGGGCTGAGCTCTCTCAATATAGGACTACAGACAGGAGGACAGGGAGGAGACATATACAACACAATACACACCCAGTCACACATGGTCACATCACAAAATCACACACATACATACTTACAACACATACATACCAAGACATATCCAGAGGCCACCAAAGCAGACACCCAAACAACTACCACCCTCACGACCCCAACACATGCACACACATAGACCACACAGTCAGAGTGTCACAGTCAACAGCCCTTAAGGCAAAAACAAATGCCAGACACTTGTTGTTGTCATTGATTCCATATAGTCACACACCACTCCACAGCCCAGCCAGTAAAGAGAAGGTCACAACAGCTGCCTGTCAGTCAGCCAATCCGCTCGAACATAACGCAAGCCACATCAGGTCTCTCAGCAGCAGGTACAGGTACAAGTCGGTATCACGCTGGTGTCAACGACCTGAATTATGTAGCCCAGGCAGGGGTATGACCTCTTGACCTTGAACACCTCTACCTACCTAGAATGATGCCACACACAATATACATGATGATGATCAGCTTTAATTATGGTAAAATTAGGTGTCATTCAAAGGGATCGGGATCTCTGTCTGTCATGGACATGGGATGACATGCTGGACAAGCCACAGGGGACGGCTTTTGCACCTGTCACCCTGGGCTTCCGGATACAAGGCTCAAGGCTCCCCCCATATACCATTGCTTTTTTTAGGTATGTAGAAAAATAAAACCTACTAACACTAGAACACCAAAAACTAAAAAACTAAGGCTATACTTGCTCAATGCCAGAAGCAAGATGCAGCCAATGCAGACTTTTCTGAGCCCATCAATGTGGAATAGCGATGGAGTGTCTGACAGAAACCAGGTTCTGGGCTCCTGAGCTGTCAAGGCACCAGGCTTAACCCCACCTCATACATATATGTTCACCCCCAAAATCAGACAACACCAAGAAAAGTGCATAAAGGACAGAACACATGGCCTTCCTGAAAACATTGGAGGGATAAATGTATCCAAACACCATCATACTACAGTGGTAAACATTACTCAAACCGCTGATCACTTGCAAATGCCTCTACAGCTACCAGCACTACAGACTGTGCATGGACTCCCAAAAATCCCAACAAAAACTAAGAATCTCTACTAAAGTCGTCTGGTGGAGTCTGGTGGACCCTGCCATAAACAACAAGCTCTTACAACAAAACTACTACAAGATAAGGAGAGATATCTATTCCAGAGGATTGCCCCAAACATCTCCAGCGCCCAGGTGAAACTGCCCTCACTAAGGCAAAAACACAGCATCCATGGGACGGACACAGACCCTGGAATTACCGCCCCATTAGCTTGACAAGCCCTTTCTGCCACTCAGGTATCATCGAAAAACTCACAGCTTGAATGTAAACCCATACATCACAAGATGGGTTGCAAACTGGCTAGTGACAGAACCACAGGGGGGTCAGAGTTGCTGGAGCCATCAGACTCAAAGCCTGTCACTCAGTCCTGGGTCCACTCTTGTTTCATCATCTTTTTTTCTGAAAGTAAAACACAGGAGGGAGGGTTATGGCTGACAAAGTTTGCAGATGACTGCAACTGAAAAACACATTCGAAAACACACACACAAATGGATAACTGGTGCCAGAGCCATGGCCTGAAAGTTAAAGCCCAAAAATGCAGTCATACCCCTTTGGGAAAAACAAGGCTACCCCTATACCTGGTGGCAATCCACTGAGCACAGGAGAAAAAGTGGACCCAGGTTGACAAGTAGCCTTTACTTTGACACTATGTGCTAAAGTAGTTAGGAAAAACTTTCTATATCATGATCATGAAGGTGACCTGTGCCTGACATATAAGGCCATGTCAAACCCAGAACTTAAACCTTGACACGGGTTATAAATAGAACGGCTGGAGGGACAGAAGGATTACTTCAAGCGTCACTGTTGACAGAGGCACACAAAATGATAGGCATAGTTTTTATTCAGAGCTAAAGGGTGGCGAGCCAGCCATAACTAAGGGCTAGGCTATAAATGCCCTTGGGCGAACCTAATTATTCTAACAGAAGACAGTTTGCACTCCCACCTCCATCTTTGGCTAAAGCTCACTGGACTCCCATCACCCAAGAATGAAAGTGATTCTGGCAGCGTGCCTTTTACCATTGAGAGTACATTTTATTCTAAAAGAAGACAGTACACACTCCCATCTCCATCCTTGGCTAAAGCTCGTTGGACTCCTGCCCCCTAAGAACAAATGTGATTCTGTCAGCGTGCCTTTTACCATTGAGAGTACATTGTATGTCTTCTGTTGTAACACCTGCATATTCTTGAGAACTGTTTTATGTTCCCAGTTTAAACTTTTGACTGAGGTTGTGGTGGCACACAACTCTTATTGGCCCACTCTCCCCTCTAGTTACGAGGTCCGTCCTAGTCCACTGTTTGCCAGTTATCACCCACTACCATTTGGCTGTGTTATATTTTGTGTTTAAAGTTTAAATTGATTTCTTTTACATTTGGCTTCCACTCCCCTATGTTTACCTACCTTGCTCTGGCTAGATATCTAAGTTAAATTTTATCTTTTTTCTTGACAAGAGCAGAACTCACTCTCCTATATTTCCCTCAGTTCATCTTACCTGTATTTTCTTGTGGTTGTTAGTTGCTGATATTTTTTTGTTTCATCAACGTTTCCTGCTTCTTGTGGCCTAGGCCAGCCCACTCTGTTTGTCCTCGCTTCCATCAGGCTCACTCCACAGCACTAACCTTCAAACCACTCTACTAAGAAAACTACAATGCACCTACAACAAAGTAGCTAGATTCGCTGCAGAACATTCCTTCTATTCGCACCACTGTCTTCCTCTTAAAAGGTTAAACTGGCTAGAATTTCCCCAGCATCTGCATCTCTTTCAACTTCAAGTGATGCATTCTATTCTGTATCTGCCCTCCATTTGTCCCAACATTGGCTCTGTTGTCTCCCTCTGCTCCCCACCAAGATCCTGTGAAGCTCTGAACAAAACCTTCTTCAAATCTACAAGCCTAAAACTAAAATAGGACAAAACCTTTACAGTTACTCCCCAGCCCAATCTTGGAATAAACTTCCTTTGGATATTAGAAACATTAATCACCCACATAAATTCTAAACTGCTATTAAAACTATCTAAACAGTGCATGGATCTGTCACTGTAACTACCCTCCTTGACTAAACTTCCCATACTCTTCACCTCCCTCTCATCTAACTCCCTTTCTTTCTTCTATTCCCTATTCTTAAGTTGTACATTGACTTAGACCTAAGTCAAGCATTATATATTATAAATATGAAGTTTACGATTTGAATTTACTGCAACTCTGCTGCATATCTCACTCGTAACTTGATACTTACTCTCTGAAGTGAGCATATAACTTGTTTTTATTGAAATTAGAATGTATTTACTCTCTGGGGTTGTCATTCATGTACTTCATATTTTGTTAATTCATTTTTTATATAGTTTGCTGCATATGAGTTTTGTTATTCTACATGTTTTGTGCAATTGTGGAGCTTCTGTCGGACTAACCCAGTCAACAAATGTCAAATAAATAAATAAATAAATAATTTCTTAACTATTGCCTGTCCTTTGACAGTTCTTACAGAGAGAACTGCTTCTATTAAGGTGCAATGGCTTCTTGAGCCAGCTAAAGCATTTAATCAACTAAAATGTGTCTTTTTTTCTGAACGTGTATCTGTTACTCATGATTTTTAATAAAGAGTTCACTCTATATATTGGTACTTCAGAAGCAGGTTCAGGGCCCTGTTATCCCAAGACATGCAAGGTGAGGAGCATCCTGTGTGCTACATTAGCAGAAAGCTAATCAAACCAGAAAGGACATGCCCAGCTATTAACAGACAAAGAGTGTCTAGCTAAAAAGTGGATATTCTCTACCTTGAAATATTATTGGAGAGGCAGGTAGTTAGTACGTAAACTGATGGCAAATCAAAGTAAACATTACTCCACTATTCCTTGCAGTATACACTGATCTACAGACCTGGCTTAGTGAACAGATCTGCTGTTGGACTGTCCAGGGCCTAATATGCATTCATATGATTGCAGTAACCCTGGTTGTGTTATAAGAGATTGTAGATGCAACAGGCTGGTTACAGAGAAAGTATATGTACCTTTAAGAATGTATATTGCAGCATGGTGTGTCTTAATACTCTCACAGTATTTAACTATATAACAAAGGTTTAACTTTTAATAAAGATGGTACCTATGGAGTCTGCAAGAAAGTAGCAGTTATGAAATTTGGTTGAAAGTAGCAGGCAAGAAGATATTTGCTGTCCTACTGACTCATCTAAAGGAAGAACTGGAGATGTGGAATTGGAAAGCCATAAGCCAGCCTGTGGAGTATAATATGTGGGGGGATACTTGCTTACAAAGGTAGAATCTAATCCTGGGAGAAACCTGCAGCCTTGGACATTTGTATGCAAGACAGCCTATCTCCTGGTGGGGTTGTGTGGACTGAATCCTGTTATTAAAGACACTAAGGTATTGCTTGCTTTATTTGAATCTGAAAAGGCAAGTCAGTTAATATTTTCATTCATCGGAGTACCAAATAAAACTTTGTTCTGTATAGTATGACTTCATTGTCTTTTTACTCTGTGTGTGTGTGTGTGTGTGTGTGTGTGTGTGTGTGTGTGTGTGTGTGTGTGTGTGTGTGTGTGTGTGTGTGTGCACTCGCACGTGTGTGGTTCTCAGTCAATGTGACAGATAAGGGTGAGCCTAAACAATAGTCTTAAGGTCTTATGTATAAAGAAATACAGGGGAAACAAGTGAGAAAACAGTATCAGAAAAAATCAAATGGAAAAAGGAGACCAATCAGGGTATGTAAGACCGTGCAGAAGAGAAAAGTCATCTCTTGTTACAAAATGACAAAATATATTTGGAGCTATGTTATATAGCAAGACTGGAAAAAAATGAAGATTTTCCAAATCTAGGTAGTGAATAATAGTGAAAGACATAGAAAATGAAGATGTGTGTTTGCCCAGCTTTCTGAATGAATGCCTGAAAGAATCCAAGGTGTTATAGTTGGAGGACAAGGCTGATACCACTCTGTTCATAAAAAAAAAGACTTTGAAATAAACATTTAAATTTCAAATGATAACTCTTGGGGCATGTCATGTTTCCTTAGGACAAAGAGTGTTTTTTGGCACCCTAGTTAATTTAAAGTGTCATAAACCCTAGTGCCTAAGGACCCAGTCGGCTGTTTTTCTACACAAACGGTCTTTCCACCCCACCTGTCCTTACCTCGAATGGTTCAATCTGTGCTGAAAAGAAATATCCTGAAAACTAAAAGAAAAGCATTCCTGCACTGCCCCTCGCTAAGGAAAAGGACTGCATGGTCTATATCTTAAGTGTAACTGCTCTGCTAATAGACTGCTTGGCTGAACTGGGTTTATGGCTATCCTAGGGTCCATAGTAAAAGATAGCTTAACAGTCTTAGACTCCCTAGTCAGGCTGCTGTAATAAGTAATAAAAAAATATTCTACATCTCAAACAGCCTGTATAACACATTCCACCTGCTAACTTCATCTCACAGTTGCTAAAGAAGTAACAAAATATCTGTATAAAAGTCCAGTTAAATGCTTACTTTCTCCCAACAGTCAATGAAATTGCCTGGCTAAGCTACAAACTTTGTTTAATACAGTACTGAGTACAACACAGCTCACTTTTCAAAGAATTGAGTAAAACTGAGTAAATTGCAGCTCACTTTAAAAAGAACTGAGCAAAAACACTGTAAAGTTGTATTCTTTAAGCCTGCATACTCACAGACCCTGGAAATCTTTGTAACTTGGTATAGCCCTACTCCGCTCTCCCTCACTTCGCTCAGGCTCACTCCACATCCCACCCTGCCCCCAAATCTCACCTGCCCCCACTACTGCTAAATTTAAGCCCAACAAATCACTCCCCCTCTCCTACAACCTATCATTGATAACCTGCACCTCCATACATCACCGCCTCCTGCCAACAACCCCCTTAATTCTCCACCCACATTCCTTACCAAGTACTACTACTATCAAAGATGGAACCAATTATGTTCCTCTCAGTTATATTGCCGGGGATATATCTCCTCACCATCTATGAAAACCAGCCCTATCATAACTTTCACCACCCCATATCTCATACCATCTCTGCTCCCACCTTGAGTGAATCAGACCAACCCCTAGCTCACTACAAACCTGTCCTCTCCACTTTTAAAAAACACCAACAAACTAGACCACAGACCATCTCCTGCAAAACTAGATATTATCATAAAATAATAAGTAAAGTGCTGAAACTAATAATCATGGTACAACTTACTCTGATGAGGGATGGAGACTTCCAGCCTAACCCTGGACCCACCCTTCCCACAAGCTCCCAGCCCACTACCACCTTCAACATATGGCCAAATGCAAGGTCTCCTAACTCTCTCCTGACCTGTCACCTAAACGTCAGGAGTATTAACAACAAGTTCCATAATCTTCATGTCCTTCTAGCTACCTATTCACCTGATGTGCTATGTCTTACAGAAACCTGGCTAAAACCAGGAACTAAAAATGATGAGGCTATCCCATTAGGGTACAACATACTTAGACTAGGCCGAAACACCAGGAAAGGTGGAGAAGTAGCAGTTCT
Source organism: Protopterus annectens (assembly GCF_019279795.1). Classification (NCBI taxonomy): domain Eukaryota; kingdom Metazoa; phylum Chordata; order Ceratodontiformes; family Protopteridae; genus Protopterus; species Protopterus annectens. The sequence goes on from NC_056734.1 coordinate 667,163,157, forward strand.
GTTTAAAAACACCATAGATGTCACTCTAGCCCCACAGCAACCCCCTTGTTCAATAATGCAGAAGCCCTAGTTAGCAACTTACAGCTTAATAACAGTAAATCTATATTCATTGCCTGCATTTATATCCCCCCAGGCAACAATGCAAATACCCTAGAAGACTTCCTCCAATGGCTTTCCAACACATATCCCCATGAAACTATGGTGTTAGGAGATGTTAATATTGACTGGAACAATAGTTCCTCTGAATCTCTCACCACCCATATAAACCTTCACGGTTATACCCAACTTATATCCTCACCCACCAGAATAAATAAGTCCAACTACAAAGGCAGTATCCTGGACTGGATTTGTATCAACAATCACCCAGACTTGTATAACACTGGTACCCTCCCAGATGACATAAGTGACCACCTACTCACTTACATCATTAAGCATAAAGTAGATAACCACCACCAAGTCCTTTATAAATCTGTCAGAAACAACAAGAACTTTAACTCCACTGACTTTCAGAATGAACTCAGAACATGTAATTGGGCCATACTTAAAGAACTTCCACTAGACGATGCTGTAGACTATTTTAAATCTAATTTCATCTCCATTCTAGATTCCTGTGCTCCTATCCGCACCATTAGTGCCAAAACCAAGACTGACCCCTGGCTCTCTAAAGTAACCAAAACCAAAATCATAGCAAGAAATAAAGCATGGGACAATTGGCGCACCTCCAAAGACCCACTTGACCATATTAAATTCCAACAACTAAGGAATGATACCAAGAAAGCCACATTGTTAGACAAAAAAAAACATCTATCAACACCTTCAGCAAAAACACCAGAACAAACCTCAAAAATTTTGGGCAGGCATAAACAAGCAGCTCCACCCTGACCAAACCTCCACCCCCACCCCCTCAACTTGCAACCTTAAAACTCCAGAGGAAACTGCTAACATCATTAACATCTTTTTTTACCAAAACCATCCAATCACTAGCTAGCCAACTACCCCCCACCAGCTCCTTTCAAAACTCCTCCACAACTACTACCCCACTCCCTTTCGCCTTCCAACCTGTATCTACATTGACCATCTGATCTCTAATTAACAAACTAAAGCCCACTACCCTGGCAGCTGATCTCCTCCCACCAGAATATTTACAAAAAGGGGCAGATGCCATTGCATACCCTGTCTCGATCATAATAAACCGCACCTTGACTGAAGCCACTATCCCCTCTCTCTGGAAGGTTTCCCATGTCATTCCCCTTCATAAAGGAGGGAATTCTTTAGACCTCTCAAACTTCTGACTACTAGCCATACTATCACCACTGGCCAAAATTATGGAAAAGTGCATTCACAACCAATGAATGCACTTTCTCACCCAAAATAAACTACTGGCCAACTCTCAGCATGGCTTTAGGCCACACCACAGCACCACATCAGCCCTCCTATCCTTCTCTAACTCTGTCAACACCAATTGAAACAATAACAAACTTACCTAAGCTCTCTTCCTAGATTTCTCTAAGGCCTTTGATATGGCCAATCACCAACTGCTTCTCTGTATCCTGAAGGAACTGTCACTGAATTAAGGAACTGTCACTCCATTAAATGGTTCCAATCTTACCTGTCTGATAGACAACAAGCAGTTTTATGGCAGAATACCCTATCCACATGTCTACCCATTACTCTAGGAGTCCCCCAAGGCTCCATACTAGGACCACTACTCTTCTCAGTCTTTATCAGTGATTTACCCACCATCAATCCCAAGGCCACCTGCATCCAATACGTGGACGACTCTACTTTGATATGTACCGCCTCCTCCTCAACTGAGTTTATAACCTTAACCCAGAATACTTTCAATGATGTAGAAAAATGGTTTGCAAACCGTCAGCTTCTATTAAACCCCAACAAAACTAAACTGCTCATCTTTTCCCCACCTGCAAATCCTCCTCACCATTCTTTACTATAAGTTCCAACAATGACACAATCATATCCCCAGATACTCACACAAAACTCCTGGGCATCACAGTCGATAACGGTCTAAAATATGATATCATGTCAATCAAGCCATCAGATCTGTCAACAAAAAACTGGGCTCCCTATACAGGATCAAACCCTTCCTCACTCCTTTTGCAAGAACCACTATCACTCAGTCCCACCTACTATCTACCCTCCTCTATGCCTCCCCCTCTTCACTAACCTGAACCAAGCCACCCTTACCAAACTTGCTAGTTGTTACAACCATATTACTAGATTTGCTACAGGTGCTACCGCTAGGACCCAACGTTGTATCAACCTAACTCATCTAGGATGGCTAGAGTGGCCCAGTCTTCTCTGATACAACCAACTTATAATAACCCACAAAATACTCTATCAACCCGAAAAAACAGCAGCACTAAATATGATCATCAAACCATACAGCAACCTGAGGACACTACGCTCTGCTGACAGACTACTGGTACAAACAACTAAGAGCATAAATGGGGCTGGGGACTCACTATTCGCCATCTCAGTAGGCAAAACTTGGAATATGCTACCTGCCAAACTTACTCACCAATCTTTAACCCAATTCAAAAAAAGCCTCAAACTACACTTTCAACAGCATTGGCAGTGTTCCTGCTTAAACCCCGACTAATCACCACACGCTGTTCCTGCTAACTCTCCCTAAGCATTTCAATCTTATACTCTAATAAGTGTAAGAATTCTTGAAGGGACTTAGCCCATAACTCTGTGTATTATTGTCTGAAATTGAAGCTGCATGATTTTGATGTTGTCTACTATGTTTTATCCATGTTTGTCACCCTACTGAAAACTGCATATTATACTTATCTCTAAATGTTTCTATTGTTCCTAATGTATTTATACTCTGCTTTTTGGAGCTTTTTTCCCCGGGCCTCCACTGAAAATGGACATATATCCAGTCGGACTTTCCGGGTAAACAAATGTAAAATAAATTAAAAAAAAATAAATAACTGTGTGTCCTACAATTCTAAACAATAAATGAAGAATAAAGTTGAAAACAGTGAATGTCAAAACTCAGTTTACTCATTTTTAAAGTGATTTTTGTAAGGGGCAAGTCCTTTTACCTGAACTACTGTTTACTTAAACATATGAACTCCAAGATTGCTGCGTCACCGTGATTTCATACTATATATATATATATATATATATATATATATATATATATATATATATATATCTATATATATATATTCCAGTTTTGCTGGGTTGTATTTTCAAATTATTATCTCTGGTGGCTGCACTCACCTAATGGGTCAAGCTCAAGTCACTGGAAGTCTATATCTGGATAAAATAAGGATGGTGTTAATAATCACACCTGGTAATTTTTTAATGTTTCTTCTTACAAGTATTTCATAAGTGCAGCCTTAAATTTTGTAGAAAGCTATCACTTTTCATACCTGACATTGTCATAATGAAGGAAGATGTTACAAAGGAAGACTCTTGTAGCCCCAAGTCTATGAATATGCTAGGAACAGAAGACAAGTCACTGAGAGGGAAGTTTTGTTCAGCGATGGATTAAAGTAACAGCAGCAGTTTGTGTACACTTTACCTGTGTTCCTGTGGATTATTTGTGTCAGACATCTGCTGTCATTACATGTGAGTTGTCGAACTCCTCTTACATCCTTTTTTTAACCAGCCTTGTGCTTTCATGACTACAGTTCAAGACAGATATGACATGTTAAGTTTGATCATTTAATCTGTCTTTATTATACTTTTTGGGATGATACTTGCAGTCATTAATCGTTTTCTTGTAAAATATGTTTAAATCTAGAACATACTTCATTACTGTCCAGATTTTTACTGAATGTTCAGATTTTTGCCTCATATTCTTGGTCTGTTCCTTATAAAATTTGTGGTTTTCTGGCAAATCACTGAAGACTGAAGTATCAAAATAATGGCATACAGTTCCATGTCAGATGTCATATTGTTCAAAAAAATGCATGCTGACACAAATTGCGTTATTCTGTCAACTTTCTAAATTTACAAGAACAGTATTTAAAATCTGTCCCCATTTTTGGGCCTTTGTCCCCTATTATTTTTAGCCTTGTCCACATTTCTTTTGCTGAGCGGTTAATGGCATGACCGATTTAGAAAATTTTTAGTTATTGTACTAAATATTTTTGATGCACGCGTAATTCTTGATAAAACAACTTAGATACTGCATGTTTTTGTCTTTCGTCTAGTTCTCCGGTGCTATAGCAATGCATACAGATTTTGATGGAGAGTCCTCCAGGTGAGTGGAATATAAATTACTCTTTTCTGCTAATCTGACACTTGACATCAAAGTAAAAATCAGAAACATACACTATGATTACTAATAAACTGACAGCAAAGAAATAGGTCTGAACCTGTACTTAAGAAACATTTTGTATTGTGAACAAAAATTCATAGTCTGAGTGCAAGAATTTAAACAATGTGCAACCTGCAAGTGCCACTATTTCAGAAAAGACATGCATAAATCCTTCATTGAAGTCTAACAAAAGAATTGTATCTTCCCACTTAACCACTCATTGCTGTATTGATGAGAGACAGCACTGTCTGAGTAAGATGCCCTAAGGTGTCTCCCAAAAAACAAACATTCTTAAGAATATACATGATTTGTCTCAAGCTAAAATGGAATAAAAAAGATGCTTCTGTGAATTAACCTTTACAAATGGCAGACCTCTGTGTAGACATTTTAGTTACCCCTGCCCTTTTGACTAGGGTTGTGGTTGAAAAGGATTGAAGAAAGATCAGTTCTTTTGCAGAGTAATGAGATAAATACTCTAAACTGTATGTGTTCCGTCATCTTGTTGGACAATGTAAAGACGATGAAACGTCAAAGTAGAAAACTTGTAAACAGTTAAAAAAAAACAGCAATTATAATTTCAAAGAATCTCTTTGATGGGAGACAGGACTTAGTAATGTATGATGTCAATTCACATGACTCTTAAAAGAAAACAATGGAGTAATAGGTTTTGGGTAGGCTGTCCAAGTCTACATCTACAAAGTCTGTGGCTAAAGCTACTGACATATCATTTCTGGTAACTTTTCATCCTAACACCTGTGCCACATTCCTGACCTATTCCTCACATTTCTGTCTGCATCATCCCCTTGTGAATTTGCACAACATTGCTAATGAGCCTACCTCAGCTAGCAAAACATTCCAAATGACTACAACTTAAAGAAATATAGCATATTTTTTTCATTCCTATGTTCTTCTACTTGAAAGGAGATGAAAAAATGACCGGAAACAGTTTCTTTATTCTCTGTCTCTCTGTTTTTCTCTCTCTCTCTCTCTCTCTCTCTCTCTCTCTCTTCTCAGTAGCCCCAAACTAATTTGCTTCCCACAGCTTTAATGTAAATTAACATCCATCTGTCACAGCAGACCAAGTCTATGTCACGTATGAATATTTTGCTTGACTGAATGTTACTGAATAGATCTAAAATTCATTGACAAGTTGCAGTCCTACTAAATATTTAGCTTACTTCTGCCAAGTGCCAACAATCAGATCAAGCAGATTCAAAGTTTTTCCAGTTCTCATCACTGATGCACCCTACTTTTGTTTGTTTGTCTATGTAGTTACATTTTGCTGATTGCATTAAAGCTGCTGGGCCTAGTCTATTTTCACAAGGGCCAAGGAGGTTTGACAAGAAACAGTACCAGCAAATTTTATAAAATATTAACCATCCTAAGTATTTGATAACAGTTTATGTTACATAGTTGTAGCTTAACGTGCATAAACAATTGCCTGTTTTAATATTTATTTATTTATTTATTTATTTACCAGGAAATTCCGACTGGATGCAGGTCCTTTTTCAGCGGATGCCCGGGGAAAAAAGCTCCACATCATGTACATGATAAATAGAGATACAAAGTTGCAGCAATAGTAAACAACATTACAGGTTGTTGGCTTTAATACAATAACAAGATATTGATTACCAACAGTATATACAGTAAATGTTGCAAGTAAGATAGTTTCTTGTCATTTATAATATTAGTAACAAAGTTGTCAGACAGGATTTTAAAGTATGTAAAGACAACTAGCTAATTGTGACTGTGGTTAGTAGTGGCGGTAGTTTAGTTGGGTTAAGAGTCTAGGTGGGTGGAGTAACAGTGGGGGTGTTAGTCAGGATTAAAACAAGGACAAAGCCAGTGCAAATTTAAGTGTAATTTGAGTGCAGTCTTGAAAAGGCTGCTGGAAGGTAGAGTAGTTATAGAGGGTGGAAGATTGTTCCAAAGTTTAGATATGGTACATGAAAATATGGCTTCTCCTGCTGAGTTTTTGGGTTTGATAAAAGTGAGTTGATTTTTGTTGCTTGATCTTAGGGACCTAGTGGGATGACAGGGTTGGAGAAGGGTTTGAAGGGAAGGGATGTTAAGGGCGTGGTTAATAAGTTTATGAGTGAGGGTGAGTTGATTAAAGTGAAGGAGTTGTGGGAGTTCCAGCCAGTTTAGTTATTTAACGGAGATACAATGATGGCTGCGGTAGGAGGTTCCAGTGGCAAATTTAGCAATTTTGTTGTAACAAGCATCCAGCTTTTGTAGGTCTGTCTGTCTAAGGTTGGTAAGTATGGGGGATGCATAGAGTAGGGTGAAGATTAGCTGAGAATTGGCTATGGAGATGCTAGCCGCCTTGGTTAGGAATTGGCGGCTTCAATATAATGCACCGTTTCTTGTGAACTTTTTTTATTGTGAGAGATATGTGGGTGTCAAATCTAAGTTTGTTGTCTATTTCCACACCAAGTAATTTTGTGTGTTCTGATAGAGAGATAATGGTATTGTCTTTGGCGAGAATGTTGAAGTGGGGGGGAAGAGAATGATTCCTGTGTGATTTGTTGTAGTTCTGGTAGAGTGGGGGCAGAGCAGATGAGAGTAGAGTCATCTGCATACTGTATAAGAGATGCTTGTGTGGTGGCAGTATGTAGGTTGTTAGTGAAAAGTGAGAACAGCAGAGGGCCAAGGATAGACCCTTGGGGAACTCTGAAAGTAACTGGGAGGCGAGGTGATAGGTTATCATCCCAGATTACCGATTGCTGGCGTCTGTGTAGATAGCTGTGGAACCAGTTGCAGGCTGATTGTGAGAATGAGAGGTTGGGGAGAGTAGAGAGTAGTAGCTCATGAGATTCCATGTCAAAGGCCTTTGAGAGATCTAGAAATACAGCAGTAGAGAAGAGACCATTGTTTTTGTGATGAAGTAGTGCTGTGATATGGCCTGAAACCATGTTGGGTTTTGGAGAGGAGATTATTAGCTAGGAGGCAGTTGGAGACCTGAGTGTTGATACATTTTTCAAGTATCTTGAAGAGAGCAGAGGGAATAGCAATGGGGTGGTAATTGGAGAGGTCAGTGGAGGCGGTGCCTTTGTGGAGGGGAATAATGTGGGATATTTTCAATATCAAGGGAACATAGCCTTCTGTTATGAAATGGTTGATTAGAATTGAAATTAGGTTTTATGATACAGTAAAGATGAAAACTCTAAAAATAACATATATAATATATAATAATATATGAATCTACTGATCAGGATACAGAGGGCCCCATTAAAAATGAGCAGAAATTACATGAACATCTGTGTAAACATTGACTTCTCTGTATTAGAGTAGTTTTACTAGGTAACACCAGGAAAAATAACTGCACATTAGGCATGAATTTTTAAATAAGTATGCCTTCCATAAGGAAATATATACCCTGGATAAGAAGCCATTCATGAATAATTTCAACTCTATCTCAGCTGCTTTTGACATCACCACTGTATAAGAAACTTGCAAGATATGTATTTTCAATCAGCAATAAAAAAATCATTGCTAATGGAATACTTTGGGACCAACTAAAATTTAGATTCAGTTTTTACCACCACTTGAATGCAGCTGTCACAATTTATACTATGAATACCTCACATGATGAAATGGTTAGATACATATATCGATTAGTGCATATTATGCAATGACTGGCCCTAAACATTCAAAAACGAGCACTCTGATTGGCCAGCCCAACCAGCGTGCCCGTTGTAAATCCGAGAATATACTAACAGAAAAAAGCCCGGTCACCCGGACCTCTTCCATTAGTATATCCTTTTTTTTTTTTTCTTGTCCAGAGGTAGCAACAGAGAAAGGAAGATCTCTGTTGCTTTAATCTCGCTATGTTTAACATAGTGAGATAGCTTAAAAAAGGCAACGGAAATCTTTCTTTCACCGTTGCTTTTTTTAAAGATATCTCACTATGTTAAACTTGTTTAACATAGCAAGATACTTAAAAAGCAACGGAGAGCTTCCTTTCTCCTTTGTTACCTCTGCACAGCATTGATGTACTGCGTAAGCATGGAAACACAACCCTTACGCATGTGCAGTACATCAGAAATGCCCCAGGATACCTGCGGAAGGGTAGCAAGGAGTCATTATACAATGACATTATTTAAGAAAAGTAACTATTTTATTTTTTTAAATAATGCCATTGTATAATACCAATAACCCATGGCTGGGTGTGGACAATACTGGATTTACCCACGATTATCTTTGTTGCCAGTCGTGAGTAAATCCAGCATTACCCACACCCATCAGTGGGTTATTGCTTAATTAAAACATAGGATGATGAACAAGTAAATTAATGGATTTGATTTTGAAGTGGGAGAAATAATAATAATGCATCCATATTAGGGATGGAGCTGAAATGGTGGAGGCAGTGATCAAGAGAGATTTATTCAGCTAGCCCAGGAAGGTTGAAAGAATGGATACTGGAGAAAGGCAGAAGAGAATTCTTCACATGAGCTTCAGAAATAAGAAGGATGGAAGATTGTTGGCTCAGGAGAAAGAAAAGTAGAGCAATGGGTTATATTTGAGAGATAATCCCTTACCAATGGATATTACAGAAATTCAAGTTACAGGAATAAGAGGCACAAATTCCAGACAGAGTAACTGTGATGATACTTATAGACATGGAGTGGAATGGGCAGTATTGAAAATACTTCCTATCATATGTCTAAACAAACAGCATCCAGTGTAAGTATGACTGTTTATATTGCAAGAGTGGCACATCTCTCAAAAAACATGTCTTCTACATCTGAGCATCACAAACGTCCCCCAGTTCTGCCAGCTTCCAAGCAGCCCTAAACAGCCTAAAACATGACCTATCAGGACCATTAGAGTCCATGTTTAACCAGCCTCCAGACAGGCCTTGTGCCTTGTGAATGGAGAACTGAAATTGCCATTCTCTGTATAAGGGCAGGCCATCAGTGGACTCCAGGAACTGCATAGTCATAGATCTGACTAGTCTCATTTGCAAAGCCATGGAAAGAATTGTCATAGAAATGATTAACAGGGACATAGAAAATCTTCAAACACTGGACTGAATTCAGTTTGATTTCATAAACCACAGATCATGCCTACAAAACCTGGTGGACTTCTTTGAGAAAATTACCAAGGCCACAGATTAGGGCAAAATTATGCATACTGCCTACCTTGAGCTGGCTAAGGCATTTACTACAATACCCCAGTTGAGCATTGTAAACAAACTTATAGATATAAGCATAAACCCATATGTTACATCCTCGATAGCCAGCTGGCTCTCAGATAGGACCCAGAAATGTAGGATAGGGGAGACCAGCTCTACAAAGAGGCTAGTCACTATTGGAGTCCATCAGGGCTCTGTACTGTGTCTGCTCCTTTTTGGAGGTCAATGGCCTATGGCTGGCCAAGTCTGCAGATAAATGCAAACTAGTAGCAGTCATAAAATCCCTCTAAGATACTATTCTATAGGAAGGACTAACACAGACAAATGATTGGTGCCAAAGCCATGGCTTAAAACTCAGTGCCAAGAAATGTATAACAGCACTGTTTGGGAAGTCAGCTACCCATGGAAATTACCTGATTGATAACACACCCTTAAGAGTAGAATCAGTAGTCAGGGATTTGGGTAAACATGTAGATGTAGGCTTTTGACCATCATGTGTCTAAAGTAGTGAGGAAATCATTCTGTGTTGTTCAGTTTATAAACAAGGGCATAGCATATAGGTCCACAAAAGCCAGTATTCCACTGTATTCAGCCTTTGTCAGGCCAATCATTGAGAACACTGACCCCTTTGGTCTGTACCTGACCAGGCACATGTAACAAATGGAACATCCAGAGAGGTTCCTCACAAAAAGAATACAGGGCATAATCAACATGTCCTTTCCAGACCACTTCAAAGTCCCATCTTTATACTCCGTTTCTTACAGACTGTTGAGAGGTGATCTTTGCCTGACATGCAAAGCATCCTTGGATCCCACTATGATGAACATTTTGCATATCTGTAAAAAGAATACCATAGGAATTACTCAATTTAGGGATTTAAGATTTGCTTTGACATAAAGAGGACACATTGGAGGGGCAGATATGTGTCTCAGAGAATTTTATTTATTTGGTGACAGACTTCCCATCTATGTGAAGCAATGCTCTTCCTTAATGTTATTCAAGAAAAACCTGGACCAGTGGATGGGAAATCAGAAATATACCCTAGGTCTAGCAACTATTTCTATAATGTGCAAAGATAGCCTGTAAATCTTGCCCTAGCTTACATATAGCCCTTAAAATAACCTCTAAGGCACATAAACCTGCAGGATACAATTGGGATGCTTGTCTAGACTTATAAAGGTCACAGTGTTCATTAACCTAGTATATACCTCTGAACCTATGAAGTATATTCAAGGACAATGTATGTTATACTACTCTTCTTTCTCAAAGGTATGATCATCATGGAGTTACTATACATAAGTAGTGTGGGGTGCTGTGGAGATTGCTCCCCTGCAAAAAAATGATTGACAGAAAAACAGTGAGTGAAACATTTGGTGTTCAGTGGTAGCTTCATTTTATTTATTTATTTATTTATTTATTTATTTATTTATTTGTAATTCCAGGGCTCACAATTATGGGTGTCAGAAGTACAATAGGCAACCTAATTCATACCTTTCTCCCTCACAGTGCAAGAAATCTGGACAAAGCCTAAAATAATGGTGAGACAAAGGCCCAAAAATACAAACATCTTTCAAATATTGCTCTTAGAAACTTAGTAAAATGCTGGAATAACAGGTGTGTTAGCATGCATTTTCTGTAGGATGTGAAGTCTGAAACTCAAATATGTGTCATTACTGCGGTGGTGGTGCTGCGGTAGCATTGTCGCCTCTCAGTAAAACGTTGTCCTGTTCGATTCTCAGCTAGAGCATCTTCTGTGTGGAGACATGCGTGAATGAGCGTACCTTCGTTGAAGGTTGTGCATCAGGGCCGGCAACACGGCACATAAAAATCTACTGCCAATCATTAGCAGACCGAAGTTCCACTGTGGCAACCCCTAACCGGGAAAATCCGAAAGACACAACAACAACTTAGTGACTTCATTACACAGTGATTTGCCAAAAAAAACATAGGGCAGGATTCACGAAGGCTTGCACGGAGTGTAAGAGACGTGTAACACTCCATGCAAGCCTCGCGATCCAGGAACAGCCCTAAACTCCGTGTAAGAGACCAGCTAAAACGTCTCTTACACGGACTGGGTGTGGACATGCTAAATACCTCACTTGCAGCCGAAAGGTATGCAAATGAGGTATAATAGCTATCCACGAAGGAGAAACCAGTCCGTGTAAGAGACGTTTTAGCAGCAGAAATGTACTCAGTTGACAACTGAGTACGTTTCTGCAAATTCCACAACGGAGCCATGTCAGCTCCAAATAAAGGGTGCATATGTCTCAGGCAGCATGCCAATGGCCAAATATGTGGCCATTGGCAAGGTAACCCGATGCAAAAATATTAAAAATATATATTTTTTGCAAACGGGCTGCGCTATATAAAACCATAAAAAAGAAGGTTATAAACCCACAAATGTGGGTTTCATGCAATACATGGAATGACAATGCAGGGACCAGCAGACCAAAAACAACATGGCCACCGTGTAGTGGTTGCTAAGGGGGGAAGCTGAGTCTAAGACATGTAACTAAGCATTAGTAGGCAATCTTATGTAAAGAGGGTTAGGATACTGAATCTCACAGTCACATAGCAAATGAGCACAGTCTGAGTAGTGTAAGAGATACATAAGGGGGAGGAATAGAGTAGGAGATAGGTGACATCACAGGGGGGAATGTTAGAAAGAAATGCAGTTCATTGGAGGTCAGTGTAACATGACAGATGAGAGACACAGATCATGGAAAGAGGTGTGCCACTAGATAAGTCAGGGAAAGTCAAGAAATGGAAGGTGTACACTGTTACTTACACCAAAGTTTCTTGCTGGGCGTGCATGCGCACGTGTGCGCGCCATGAAGAGCGAGTAGGGCGGTGTGTGCGTGTGTAAGGCAGACTGAGCATGTGGGAGCGTGTTGAGAGATGTTTAACACTGTTTGCGCTGGTGTGCACGCATGTAGGGCAGGTTGAGCATGTTGGAGGCTGTTGGCAAACGTGTAACAGTGTTTGCACGGGTGTGCGCGCGTTTTAACCCGAATAAGTAGATTCTGAACCGTGTAAGCACGTGTGCGCACGTATAAGCCACTGTGAGCGTGTTTCTGCTGGTATGCACGTTGCTCCCCCCTGAGGAAACAGAAAGGAAAAAGGAAGCAACAGAATTAATAGGAAGCTAGCAGGGATAACTGCTGAAGCTAGCAGGTGAAAACAATTAGAAGCAGGCAATTACACAGGCAGAATAGTAGCCCAGCCCAGCACTTAAAACTCTGCAAACAGTAGTGCAGGATGTTTCTCTTAAGAGACACTGCAAGACAGGAGTAAGCTAATAGAAGTGAAAACTGCAAAAACTTCCCTCAGAGCAGAAATGTTAGGGGCTGCCATAGCTGTCATAATGAGACATAGGCGACTTGCTGAGGGTGGTGACAATGCTGATGGTGCCAGACAACCCACAGTGAGGAGACGGAGAAGAGTGTACAGGCCCAGGGTCACCTACCACGGGTTACATGAGCTGGAGATAGTAGAGCGCTATAGAGTGGACAGAGAGCTCCTGCAGCAAATTGTTGAGCTGTGCAGGCCACACCTCACACACAGAACCAACAGAGGGGAACCCATCCCAGTGGAAACCAAGGTATGTGTTGGCCTAAGAATACTAGCAACAGGTACCTTCCAGAGACCAACTGGCGATATGATGGGGATATCACAGGCATCAGCCTCCAGGGTACTGCACCATTTCCTGGATGCCACATCAGCACATGTCAGTGATCATGTATATTTCCCCAATGCCCGTGAGGTATTGGCCAGCAATATGCATCTCTTCCAGCAAATAGCGGAATACCCTGAGGTAGTGGGTGCAATAGACTGCACGCACATACGCATCAAAGCACCAGCCGGTGAGCAGGGTAGGGCCTACATTAACCACAAGGGCTTCCCCTCCATCAACTGCCAGATCATGTGTGATGCCCAGGGCATAATAATGAATGTGTGTGCTGGCTGCCCAGGGAGTTACCACGATTCCCACATCTGGCATTTGACGCAGCTGTACCAGACATTTGCCAATGGGGACATCCCACATGGACACCTAATGGGGGATGCAGGTTATGCACTGGAGCCGTGGATGATGACACCCATCAGAAACGCACAGACACCTGAACAGGAACGCCATAATGAGGCACATGCACAAACATGTAATGTAATAGAGCGTGTGTTTGGGCTGCTCAAGTCACTGTTCTGGTGTCTGGACACATCTGGTGGAGCCTTGCAGTACACACCAACTACATGTACCCAAATTGTCATGGTATGTGCTATGCTACATAATATGATCTTGCGAAAACAGCTGCAGCAGGACCAGCATAGGGCTGGGCCAAACAGTCCCCCACCATTGCCAAGGCCATCACAGGCAGAGCATGACTCGGAGGAGGAACAACCTGAGCCTGCCCCAGTAGGCAGAAGGAGGCGTGCCCAGTATGCCCTGGCCTTGGCAAAGAGGCAACGCATAGCACATACACTGGCTCAGTAGGAACCCTGGGAATGTTACCCCCTCTGACTCACTCAAATAATAACATGGATGCCTAAAATGACATGACCTGCTCACAAACATGTACAGGGAAGTGTAATATGTGCATCCGACAGAGGCAGTCCTGCAGCACCACCTGAGGCATGAATGCCATGTGTTAAGTAATGTAACACCATGTACTATATGCACACCTGAGCACCCTGACTAACATCCACCCTCACCAAGCATGAAGCCACAAAATGATGATGGGATGATCAAGTGCAATAACTGGCTGAAGTAATGCAGTTAGTCAAAGGGGAGCCAATGTGTTTCAGGCTGGGAAGACATGCAGAGCATGACATGATGCACCACCTGCTAGGGGTGGCGTGCACCTATCATTCCATGCCCCATGGATACTGGCAAAGGATGTCAGTACCCACAGCATGCCCTGAATAGGTAAGTCTCAAAACACAAACCCACCTTCATAGGTCCCACAAGGGATAGGAACCTAGATGTAATGCTACCCAGTGCCAGAAGTCTAAACAGCAAGATGTGTGCAGTGTAAACGCTCACAGTATGGAGAATGTAGATACCAGTCCTGTAATAGAGAACTGGGTCAAGGCTCACATCAGCACCCTAACACTACCAGGTCACAGCTCATACCGTGCTGTACAGCCGCAAAACATGGAACAAGCTACAAAAGGAGGATGACTAGCAATAAATGTCAAGGATAACCACACCCCCATGTTGGTACCACAACAAGAAGCAGCATGGATTAGCCATGGTCAAATACCAATGGCTAAAACCACCTCCCAGTATATAGCCTGCTGCAGACTGCTGTCCTAATACCAGGAACTGCACCTGGCCTATGTTGGAATACATGAATATATCAAGCCCCCCAAACCACATTATATTGCTTGACTGAAAATACCCAGACATACACTGGGAGCATTATACTAGCACCAACACAGTAAACAAAAATGCCCAGGAACAATGTACCACTCCCACAAGAGGGGTAAGCATACTGGATGTGATAATCAGCAACATGTGTACTGGATGGTAAGATGAGAAGTGTATCCCTCACTGGTAAGACCAGACCATAGAGTAATCACACTGGATATATACATCCCGACCCCAGTTCCTGGCCAGAATACCACAGTGAAAAACATGTGTAAAGCATATGTTGCAGCCCTCCAAACTGATGTTGAATCCACGAAAGGCCCTGTGCAAGTGCAGAATATGGGACACACCACAGAACATGTTATACAGGCATTCCATGAACACAGCCAGGAATGCTTGGAGTATGCAATCACAAATAACAACAACACACAATGCCATAAAAGCAGGCATCTGGCATGCTGGACTCCAGCCATTACCAAACCATGCAAGAGAATGAGGAAGCTACCACATGATAGAGCAAACATAAAAAGGGAAGTAATCACTGACCAGTAGTATGGCAATAACATATGTCCACACATACAATCCACTAAGTCCAGCCACAACAAGTAGAATCTGTGAATCCAGAGGCAATGTGACACCTGTCCCAAGTACACAGACAACCACAACACCCCCCAATAAATACAAATATATGTGATAGATGCAACCATGTATCCAAACCAGAGGTTGAGCTCCACCAACTCAGTACTGTCAAAACTAGTCAGGAGGAGAAGGTAACCACATACACCACAAACCCAGTCCCACATAGACCTACCACAACTGTAAACCAAACACATAAACACAGAACAATATTCCCGGCGGCCTTAATTACAAACACACCACACCAACAGAAGCCTCCAAAGCAGATCACAAGCAACCACAACCTCCAAACATAGCACATGCAATGAATAGTACACAAAGCTGGTGTGCCAAACAGTCACAGGCCAGAAGGAGAAACAACATGCCTGATACAGTTGTAATAGGTGTCTGTATGGGCAGACACAGTGCTGTCCCACTCACCAGACTGAACAAGGGAAAGGGTAGAGTAAGCTGCTTGTAGGCTGCCACAAAATGCCACATAACACAAGTACGCAGGTCACCACAAAGCAAGCAGAAATATGATGCACTCAATGTCCATGCTGGTGTGAATGACCTGAGATGTACCTCCCTGGTCAACATGAAAAGAGACATGGATGATCCCTCTGAGTATGTACCCCAGGCCGGTATGATACTGGCTGTGTGCAGCATCCAACCTTCACCAAGAATGATGCCACAGTACAAACACAGAATGATTATGTTTAACAGCTGGCACAGTTACAGCTGTCAGTCCAATAGGGTCTAATGTCTGTCTGCTTGAGATGTCAAGCATGACAAGCCATGCTGCTGTTCCAGGGATGGCTTGCACCTGTTACCCCTGTGCGTCTGGATACTGGATAAGGCCTTTGCCACCTCCATAGAGCCGTATGTAGGCAAGGCCAAAAAGACTACCCACTACCCTAGAAAGCATAAGTGTTAGGAAACATAAGGGTAATGCTGACCAATGCCAGATGTGTAAACTGCAATATGCATGCCCCTGAGGCACTTCCCATTATGGAGAACATCGATGTCTGTGCAGTGACAGAAGCCTGCTGCAAGCCTAGTGATAGCACACCAGCACTACTAGGTTATACCACATATCATGTGTTATGGCCCCAACACCTGCACCAAAACATCAAAGGAGGGGGAGTATCCATATGCAGCACAGACACCCATATGGCCAGGTAACTGACAATGCACAAAGCAGCGGAGACCACCCATGTGCACCTAAGTGTAGTCCAAACTGCTGTACAGTCTGTAGCATGCGACAGACCACACTCTCACACACAAGAACTCCACCCAGACATCCTGAAGACACTGGACAGTATGAATGTCCCACCAAATACCAGACAAGGTACACACAAATTACCACATAGGTGGCAAGCCATTATGTATGCAAGGCATAATCAGGGACCTAGGGACACAAGTCAACAGTAATCTGTCATGTGACACTCACAATGCCAATGTGGCTAGGAAGATTGTCGATATTGGACACCGTATCATGAACGGAATCACATCTACATCAACAGAGGTCACTGTGCCGCTGTACTGTTCCCTTATCAGACCCATAATCTAGTACAATGACTCATATGGGATGTACCGTACGTGACACCTGCAGCAGTTCGGAAGACCTCATAGTTACCCCACCAACAGGATAAAGGGTGTGAAATATATGTCATATGCTGCCTGGCTGTAGACACCCCAGCTGAATGCAGTCACAGACTGCCTACACAGAGGCATTGTATGTCTGTTGTACAAGGCCATGTCCAACACAGGAGTAATGGACATGCTCCACCACAGGAAATCAAAGCCATTGGAGCTGTGAGAGTGACAGATGTCAGCCTCAACACATAATGAAATAAGATGTGCTGGAGGGACAGATACATAACCCAGAGGCTCCCCACACCCAGAAACAGGATCCCAATCCATGTTAGGCAGAGCCCCTCACTGACACCCCTCAACAGGAATATTGCCAAGTGGATGGATGATCGTACATGTATACTGGGGGTCTTCACTGTGTCACGACCAGACAGAGGCACAGTGAAGAAATTCATAAATGGCCATAATAGAACATAGCAAGAGGTAGTGAAAGACACACACACTCTGTCTAGGCTTACTAATGCCCTAGGGTGTATAGCCTAGTATGAACCCATGAACCTATGAAGATACAAAATGTACAGGACACTAAGGATAATCACAAGGCTTATCCAACTGATGGTAGGAACCACGTTGGGCATCCACAGATATGTTCTGAATCACACAGATATTACAAACAACATACCAAACACACACACATATTGCTAACATACAACCTGACAGGTGCAGTGCAAACACCCCCCCCCCCCAGAGTGCAAAATAGCTATCCCAGCAGACTGCTGGTCCCCTGACATTGCAGATGCTGAGGTAACAGCCATAATCTACAAAGCAAAACACACAGCAGCAAAAGTATGTCATGGTGTCCTGGGCTGAGGCCAACATGGACTCCAAGAATAATGGAATGCCAAATCACACTACTGCCCAATGTCAGCCTTACCACAGGATATGTACCCAAAGAGCAGTGTACAACAACATTGGTCCATCACAACAAAGGTGTTGCCTGAATGGATACTGCAAACTACCACCCCAAGATCCTGACAAGCTTGGTCTGCACAGCTATGGAAAGGATCAGTATGTACCGCAGACAGAAGGCTATTGTGGACCTACTGATACTGGACCCTACACAGTGTGGCTGTCGTAACTGCAGATCCTGCCCCTAAACATGTTTGACCCATTTGAAGCAGTCATTAAGGTCATTGATGAGGGCAATGTGGTCCACACAGCGTAGCTGGACCGTGCACATGCTTCTAGACAATACCGTACGAGTTCAGTATGGATATGCTCACCAGCTTAAATATATACCCCTATGTCAGTAGAGGGGTTGCAAACCAGACCAAGGACAGAACTGACATGGTCAGACATGCCGCATCTATGTCAGACTACAAAACAGACATGAGTGGCATCCCACAAGGCCTGGTCTTGCCCCCCCCATTCTGTATACATGTCCCATAGGTATAGGCCAACATGGAAGGACTGTGACTGAACATGTATGCAGAGGAGTACAAACAGCCCACCATATCCGACCCCCAGCTGACACAAGCAACCCACAAAAGGGCCACCTACAAACAGACAACTGGAGCCATAGCCATGTCAGCAAGCTAATTGCAGAACTGTGTATAGACAACCACCATGGATATACAGTAAGTGCCCACAAATTACCACACAGGTGTTAACCCATGACGTACCTAACATGTAATGTGAGACCTGGGTACAAAAGGTGATAGATATCCTGCACTGGACAAACATGTGGCTGTAGTGTTTGCAGAAACATATACTATATACCCACCCAAACATGAAGGTTGCCAGATGTAGATAAGGGGAAGTCACTGTGGCTCTGCAGTCATCCTCCATCAGCGTCACAATTGACTACAACAGCCCCTCTGGGATATACAGCAGCAGACACCTCCATCAACTGTAAAGTCCACAACAGTACCCCACCAGGAGTAGCAAAGAGCATGAGCAGATGCCATGTGTTGCCTGAGTAAACAAACTGCAGCCCCACACACTGCCATACTGCCCAGCTACAGGCAAGCTGTGCCTGATGTATGAAGCCATGTCCAACCTGGAATCAATGAACATGCTGCTCCTTGTACAATCTGAATGGCAGTGAGCTATGCACATGAGAGACCTGAACCCCAGCACTGATATACATAGGACAAGCTGTACAGAATGATCCATAACACAGAAGGCACCCCCACTCTTCAGTAAACTCCTGGTATAGGTCAGCCAGAGTCACTTATCGACACCCCTCAAGAGGAATCCTGATGAGTGGATGGGAGATGGTAGGCTAACCCTGGGTATCACTGTTATGTCAGAGGTAGACGGAGGCACAGTATACTAACCATGACATATGTCATGGCAAACTCCAGTTACAATGTGTGTCGAAGGACAAACACACCCTGTGACTAGCATCAGAAATGGCCTAGGGAACATCGCTAGTGTTTGCCAATGTCCACCCATGTTGTGGAATACACTAGCAATGTTGGACGAGCCTGGTGTAGGTAGTCCATATCTGAACATAATGCAACATGGTCATATGTGCACAACTGGCCCCTACACAGTCTGTTGTGCTCACTATGAATATGTCAAGCAGTCATAGGACTAAAGCCCAGGATACTGTCCACCACAGTGAAAGTACTGAACCAGTACACTATACGGTACTACAATGTTAGGTCATTATGAAAGTATGTTGAGAACTGTCTGCAAAGTATCCCATGCAATCCCTGCAGGCACAGTATAATCCCTGTTGTGGCAGACACAAAGCAGTTGGCCAGTTAGTACACAACATGACACCCAACACACAACCATAAACGTGAGATATTGTTGAAGTTCACACACACCCAAATATGTGGTGGACTTCAGAGTGCAAAATATGGAAAGCTCATACTGGGCATGCTTGCACACTTTGATAAATGAGGCATATGTCAGACAACATGCCATGGAAAGTCTGAACTGGGCATGCTCACACACTTAGACCATATCTCCGTTTAGCAGTTGGCCACACATATCTGGTATTTGTACGTGTCAGTCCAGGAACCAACCACAACACAGTAGTCTGCCCAGTGCACACAGTAAATGACTACAGAGACTACAGAGACATAAGTGATATAGTGGATCGCTGTCATATGCAAACATCTTCCACAGATACACAAGTTGGTCATAGGAACAGGGAATGCTATGGCAATAAAGACCTGCAAACAGCAGAACAGCACAACAAATATTGTGAATCCGACAATTGAACATATGGGTGTAGAGGTCAATATTAGGCTTGTTGCCCTAGGGAATGACAGCTCAGCCAGAGTGTGCTTGGCATCTGCATCCCCAGTACAGTAGGCTACTGTGCCACTGTAAAGTAGGTCACAGAAGGCAACATGTGAGGCTAGTGAGCTGTGCCTCTGTCAAGCAGGGGCACTGTGGAGGTCCCAGGGATTGAATGTGCTAAGCCACAGCCATGTTTTTTTTTTTTCCAATAATTCTTTTATTTTCCATAATATGAAACAATGCATACAGCAAGAATGAAAAAACATTGTAGTAGTGAACATTAAAATGAGGCGTTGAATAGTTACAGAATATAATAAGTATCCAAAACAATTTAACATAAATATAAGTGAGAGAGAGGATAAAACATAAGGAAAGCATTGTCAGCGATGAAACCAAACAAACTATTATATACAGTATTTACAACATAATGTGCTGCACTTCCACTACAATAATAATGCTTGAAGTAGTAAGAGCAAAAAAAAACAGGAAAAAATATTAAAAGAATTATCAGTGGTTCTCCATCAGTTAACAAGGACAAGAGTATATGATGCACTAGATGTACTCCTGGGGAGTTATTCACTAAGAACTAAATCTAAAAGTTTCTTCCATAGTTTACTAAAATAAGCTCTTTTTTTTTTGGACCTTTTATAATGAATTTATGAGCTGAAATATGTTTGTGAGCCATTTCTTTGAATTTTCCCCAACTAAGTTTGGTGCGATCTAACCAATTGCTAGTGATGTATAGTTTAATAAGTGAACAGAGGATAATTAAAATGTGAAGTTGCATTTTTGATACTTTGGATGTAGGAATGTGAAGAATAGCTGTTTCCCACGAGAGAGTGGAGGTGTAATAACCCATTTTTTCCAGACGGACTTTCAGAGAACACCAGAGTTTGTAAGAATACTTGCAATACCACATAATGTGAAGCAAGTCAGCTTTCGGATAGGAACAACAGGTGCAGGAGGGAGATGAATTGGCGTTAAATTTATTAAGAGTTACAGGAGTATAATAAGCGTTGTTGTTTAGCATCCTTTGTGTATATAGGAGTTTTTTGAAAAGGGAGAGCTCTAAAGTAGATTTTATAGCTGAGAGTTTTTGATCCTCTGTAATGGTAGGTCCGACGGTATTCCAGTAGTTGGAGAAAAGACAATTTGAATCGTAGATCATGTTAGTCAATAGCTTGTAGGAGGATGATATTGTTTTTTTAGTGCTTGAGATTGCAGAAATAACTTCAACTAGTTTGTTTAATTCCTGAGTATTGGGAGAAAGGTTAAAAAGTTGTGCCAGTATAGTTTCTCTTAGTTGTCGAAGAATAACTGTGTATTTCTTATTAGTTCCCAAGATTAACCGTATCTCGGGTAAAGTTTTAGACCTATATTTGAGAATATCCCATACATTGAGATCCTTGATAAGAAGGGATTTAGTAAGGTCAATCATTACATTATTAATTTTAAGGTTTGGGTTCTGATGCAACGGTTGTAGAAGAGGTAGAACCCTTTCCAGATTGATATCTTTAATAAGGTTTTGGAAAAGCCTGATTTTATGTTTCAGAGATTGAGCTAGGTTACAGTTGTTCATAGAAATAGTGGATAGAAAAGGAATAGCCTGAGGATTAATTTTGTTAGATATAACATGTTGATACCAAATTCTAACCCAGGCTGGATAGTGCGTTTGTGTTTTGATGTTAAAATTTGAGATAGACCAAACCCTAATTGAGCAGATAATCTTGTAGTATAATTGGAAGTTTGGAAGACTTAGCCCCCCTTTTTCCTTAGGGTAAGTTAATTTGGGGTAAGCGATCCTAACTGATTTAGGGAACCAAATGAAACTAGTTCTTTGTTGATTTTGGAGAAAAAGTTATTATAAACTAACACATCCAAAGCATTGAGTTGAAATAGAAGTCTAGGTAGGATATTCATTTTCACAATAGCTGCTTTGGACAGGAAAGCTAAATTCATATGCTTCCATCTTTGTAGATCTTGTTGTATATTAGACCATGTTTTAAGTAAATTATTTTGAAGCATAGAGGCTTGATTATGTACAAAATGGATACCTAAATATTTAAGGCTATATGTTATTTGGAAGGATGATTCAGGGAAATAAAAAGATTTATGAGAGTTGGGGTTTATTGGGAATATATGAGATTTTTTATTGTTTATTTGGTAATCTGATGCTATAGAGAATTTCCTTATGGCATCAAGGATTTTGGGTAAGTCTGAATTGGGTGACTGAAAATATAAATTGAGATCATCAGCAAACGCTGATAGTGCAACCTGTGTATTTAGGATTTTAGGTATATTGTGATAGGTATTCTGAGTAATATAAAGAAAGAAAGGCTCTATAAAAATGTTAAAAAGGAAGGGTGAAAGTGGGCACCCTTGTCTTGTTCCATTAGTGATCAAAATTGGCTCAGATCTCTGTTTATTTATGTAAAGGTAAGTTTGAGAATTTGTATAAAGTATTCTAATCATATCCGAAAAGGAATTAGGTACACTGAAATGGGACAAGGTAGCAAACAGAAATTCCCAGTTAACTCTGTCGAAAGCTTTGGAGGCATCTAAAGTTAGGGCGTATATTGGATTTCTTCCTTTTTTGGTAAATTGTATTAGGGAATCCAAGGTTGACGTATTGTCCCACGTGTGCCTATTACTCATAAAACCAGCTTGGTCAGGGGAGATTAAGGATGGGAGAACTTTTTTTAATCTACTTGCTAACATAGCAGCAAAAATCTTAATGTCAACATTTATTAACGAGATTGGTCTGTAATTGTGAGGATCTGCTTTGTCTTGTTTATTTTTTAATAGTAAAATAGTTTTCGAGTTATTCCAATGTATATCAGTAATACCCTCTTTAATAATATAGTTAAAGACTTTCAATAGTATGGGGGAGGTTTTTGTGCAGAAAGCTTTGAAGAAGTTAGTAGTAAAGCCGTCAGGGCCCGGGGCTTTGCCTATTTTTAAATTTTTTATGATGTCCTGGACTTCTTGAATGTCGAATGGGGCGGATAAGAGGGAGATTTGATTAGTTTTAAGAGAGGGGAATTTAATAGAATTAAGAAAAGACTCCATCTGAGGTTTTAGAGTATCACATTTATGACTACTATAGATATCTGAAAAAAGTTCGAAAAACAGGTGTATTATTTCATGATCTGATTTGTAGATTTTCCCTTGGTATTGAAGGGTAGATATTCTAGGAGCACCATTATTATTTTTTAAAATTCTTGCTAGGGTTCTTGAGGGCATTTGTGCCCATTCAGAATATGTTGCAATAAATTTTTGTTCCTGAAAGGAATAATTCTGTGAATGAAGTTCAAATAGATCTTTGCACGTCGCATTGATCAGTTCTACAGTTTGTGAGTCAGGGGATAGTCTCTGACTCTTTTCCAGAGAGGAGAGTTTCAAGGATAGAGTATTTTCTTTTTTCATGTTAAGCTTTTTAAGAAAGGAAGCTTGGCTAATCAGAAAACCCCTCATTTCAGCCTTGCATGCCGCCCAATGTATGTCTGGGGGAATTTGGGACTCTGTGATATTAAAATCAAGATCCATTAACATGTTGTTAATTTTTTTAATTATATCTTTATTATTTAGTAAATTATTGTTAAGGGTCCAGTTGGCAAAAGTAAAATCAGGTGTAGTGAACCTAATTATGAGAGAGATTTTGGCATGATCAGAGAAGCATCTGGGCTCGATATTAAAAGTATTTTTAAATTTGGATAAGGGGTCTGAGATTAAAAGAAAGTCAAGACGTGACCAAGATTTATGACAGTTGGAGTAAAAAGTATATAGATTTTCCTTAGTCGAAATATTACTAAAGGTAATAGTGTCTATAAGATTAAAATCAGATATAAGCTCCTCTAGTGCTATAGAAGCTTGAAAGTTGTAAGAGGATGATTTGCTGGTGCGATCTAGACTGGGATCTATAACCGCATTCCAGTCCCCACCTACTATGAATAGGTAATTTGGAAATGAGTTCAGTATATTATAAATTTCTAAAATAAAAGTCTGTTGTTGTGAGCATGGACCATACAGATTCAAGAACATAACTGGTTTAGCGGAGTCTGGTAGAGTAGATGTAAAGTAACACCATCTGCCGTTTGTGTCAGATTTATATTCATTAATAGTTTCCTGGAATTGTTTCTTAATTATGATGGCCACACCCTTCGAATTTGTGCTATCACCAGCGCTTATTATAGACCTAATCCATTTTCTATTTTTTACTTTTTCCCTCTCAGCATTAGATAAGTGTGTTTCCTGTAAAAAACATACGCTAGCCTGAGATTTAAAAACAAGGTGTAATAGTAGTTTTCTTTTTGCAGTATTTTGTAAGCCATTGATATTCCAAGAGTCAATGGACCAGCTCATGGGCGTTAAAACCAAACAAGGTATAGGCACATGATATAATTAGTATAATTAAAATAATGTGTGAATACATTAATTTTGTGTTGAGAAGAGTCTACCTTAAGTTTGCGATAGTAAAGACGGGAGATGGAGAACCACTTCTGCTCTGTAACAGCAAAACAATTGAATGTAGAGAAAAATGCAGCATAATACTTCTTCTGAAATAACCCGGTGCCTACCCACCCGAACCCCTTAAGTGAAGAAGTATTTAGACAAACCAAAAAAAACTTTAACAATTCTATACATATATACAAAGAAAATCTCATCCAAAAGATTATCAGACTAGATCTCACTTCGGTGCACCTAGAGCCTCCGCATGTAGAGAATACACCAACTTTCATGTACAGTAAGCCTGACCTAAAGTATATAAATATATATTTGTAGGCCTGAACAATTAAAACACAATGTATATAAAAATGAAACTCTATGAATACCATACATAACATATTTGTTACTAGAATCAACAATTCTTGTAAAGATGTAATCACAACCGTAATACTGTAACATTGGTATATCACTAAAATCTTGTTAAACTTATCTAGTAGTAAAGTGTGTTACTAGAGATTATAACCAATTGAAAGAGGCTGTGACTGTTTAGTTAATGAGCTGCACAGTATAAATACTTATGAGGCATGTTGAATGAAAATATGTTTACACTGAACATATTCCAATAATAACAGAGCTATTTATAAACTAAGAGTCTTGTTGTGTATATGTATCCCACCCTTCATCTGTGTTGACCTTTTGCTAAATTTTAAGCAATTCAAAATAATATTTAAATGATCTTAGAAACCCCATTGTAACTACCCCTAACCTATTAGAATGAATCTTTAACTTATTATAACCATCTAATATCTAACTCTGCAACCTGTATGTACCCATGAGTATTTTAAACATGTCTTTCTTAAAACCCATTTCTGTGTTAATGGTTATAAAACTGTTAGCTACAGCTATTACAGTAAAACAGGAAGACACTATAGGTATATATACAAAATCTCCCACCCCTGTGTCTTTTGTAGTAGGTAAACCATCATATATTATTACAAAGAGAAAGAGAAAAAAAAAAAAAAAGATAAGTATTATTATACTGAGAAAATCACTTAGTTGATTAATTTGCACTATCCAGCTGCACTACATACAAAAAAAAATCACTTCCTGACTTCTAGTACGTGAATTTGGAACAGCTTAGCGTTTATTATCGTATGTGCTTATGCCTTTATGCTGCATATTTTATACATACTGGGGCAAGGGACTCTGCTTGTTGAAAAATCAGAAGCCCTAACAACAAGAACTGATCGTGAACCAAAACCATGCATATGGAGTATAGAAAACAGTATGCAGGGTTTTTTTTTTTTTTTTTTTTAACATATAGCGCTGCAAGCGCGACTGATGGGGGAATGATAGCACTGGCGTGCATAGCAGAGAGTCACAGCAAAGGATATCCCACTAGAAACCTCGCGGCAAAGGTACGTTCCTTGTTGACACGTGGATCTGCCTTAAAACGGAGAAGAAGCTGTTTTGAGTGATTTAAACAGTCCTGGACCTGCTAAACAACTTTTTTAAATGCTGGATAGAAAGCGACTGTGTAGTTGAAGCCTCTGGTGAGTAGATTACAATTAGGAGAAGTACATCTGCAGAAACGCTCGTGTTGGAAGTTTGTGAGCTTATGCTAGTTCAGGAATCTTGCTAAATACTTTTTGGAAGGTCTCTCTTGCTTCATTTTGGGATGTTATAGTGTATTTAATATCGTTTTGGTAGAAGATCAGTGTGCTTGGAAAACGCATTTGAAATCTAATGTTTCTCTTGATGAGGTCTGAGCAGAACGGGGCTAGTTTTTGTCTGCTCTCTTTAATGGAGACGGGTAAATCTTGTGAGAAGTTTATTTTATGCTTGTTCCACATAAAGTTTTTATTTTTTTTTGCTGCATATAGGATCTGTTGAGCAGTTTGGAAGTTAAGTAATCTTGTGTAAACTTGGCGAGGGGCTGAAGCATCTTGTCTTTTATGCAGCGCACGGTGTGCTCTCTCAATTATAATGTTTCTTCCATCTTCTGAATGTAAAAGTGATTCAAATATTTGCTTTGTTATAGTAAGCAGGCCTTGGCTATCATAACTTTCAGGGAGACCTCTTATTAGAATATTATTGCGTCTGCTCCTAGCTTCAAGATCTGTAAGTTTTGACTGCAGATCTGATAAGGAGGCTGTTTTGGCACGTAGTTCCTCTGATAGAGACTGTAATTGGAACTCATTAGATTGTACTTTTTGTTCAAGTGTGTCTACCCTGTCCACAATTTGATTGATAGATTTTCCTATGGTTGAAAGTTGTTCCGAGAAACTTTGTATAGCTGAGTGGATGGGCTGGAGGGCCTGTTTTAGTTCTTCCATGTGAAAGCCGGAATCTTCTTTGTTGCTTGTGTCACTTTTGGAGGATTCAGTATTTTGTTTATTTGTTCTCTGCCTTTTTGAAAGAGCCTCCTTTTCAGGTGAAAAAATTGCTGATGCTTTAGCTTTTATTGTTTGAGTATCCATTGTAATAGAGTCATTTGTTGTTTTAAGCTGCCTAGCCATGAGGAGCCGGAGGTATTACAAGCAGCAGTAGGCCTCCCTGAATTACTTGGGGAAGAAAAAAGAGAAAAAGAAAAAACCACTGTGAGAGAGCCAGAGAAGACGAGGGTCTGTTTTGCGTTTTTCCCACTTCCAAGGTAATGCAAGTTCCGCAGATATGAAGGTATAGCAACTCTTTTTGAAGTAAGTATAATCCTAAGAAAAGTACTTGAGGTGAGGAGCTCTGTGCATAAGCTGTTCACTAGTCGACCACCATTTTGGAATCTCAAGCCACAGCCATGTTGTCGGTGTGTGCTGGGAGAGGGTTGTTGAGGATCTCTGACAGTAGGTGTCCATCAATAACAGACTGAGGGGAGCCCTATCTGCATTCTCTGGACAATTCCACTGTCAACACTGTGTTGTAATGATTATGTGTGAATGAAGTGCCATGCCGGAACTGTTCACAGATGTCCTCCCTCTGTGGGCTACATCTCTGCAATGTATTAGCTCACTCTGTCTGTTGTACGGCTCATATATGGCTGGTGTACAGCTGACAGGTGTCTTGTTGTGGAGCAGTCATGGGTAGATGTGGGACAGCATGATCAATGCAAACCGTACACATGCTCATAGAATGCAATTGTCAAGGATTATGCTGAGTGGCCAGTATAGTCCCCCAGCATGGGTCCTCTGAAGTCGTCCACCCCAGTCTTCACAAGTGTAGAGTCTGCTTGTGCTAAATACAGTTTGTGTGCAGTGACAACCTTGCCTGGGGGTGGAGATGGGATATGGATGTCCAGGGAAAGGTGGGTATGGTCAGATATCAACAATGGTGGTCTACCTCTGGTGTGGAACAGTGAGTACCCACGTTGCAGATGGACAGGTGCAATATGTATTCCCCCATGTGGCTGTAGTGTGTGGTTCTGCCATAGCACATGGACCCACAAATTGTAGTGGCTGTAGGGTAAAGTGGTAGAGGCCTGAGTAGTTCTCACACACAATATGCCTGTACCTGATGTTAACAACTGGAATGGTGTATGTGAATACCTGCATATCCTGGCACTGTTCCCAGGGAAGCTAAGTGTGTGTCCTGGATGTGGGTGTGGTGTTCTGGACTGGTTGTGTTGTGTGTTACAGGTCCTATGGTCACAAAGCATGGTATAGAACATAACCTGCCAGTGCGATGTGCATATCTGACCCTGACGTAGGTGGCTGCAAATGCATATATATGATATCCCCCACCTGACAGGTAGTACTACATGTACATACCTCTGTAGAAATAAAGATGTCAGCACCCTATAAATACTGCAGGTGCAGAACAGATGCCCAGTAATTTGGATAGTGTGCTCTGCTAATGCGTCTCCCTCAAGTGTCATAATATAGTTAGGTAGGGATTTGAATCCTGCAAATGCTCAGTGTGTGTGGGTGGGTGAGTGGGGTTTGTGTGTGTGAAAGGCTGTGAGAGGGAAATGCCCCTTTTGGCAACTGGGAAAACACACTACAGGATGCACATTCCCCTTTCAAAACACTGATGATGTCAGCACCCTATAAGTACAGCAGGAGAAGGGAAACCTCCCAGTAATGCGAATAGCGCACTCTGCTAATGCATCCATCTCGAGTGCCATAACATAGGTAGGTAGGGGGTTGAATCCTGTAAATGCTCAGTGTGTGTGGAGGGGGTTAGTGTGTGTTCAAGACTGTATGAAAGAAATATCCCTTTTGCCAACTAGGAGAACACACTACAGGATGCACATAACCCTTTCTAAACACTGATGATGTCAGCACCCTATAAGTACAGCAGGAGAAGGGAAACCTCCCAGTAATGTGAATAGCACGCTCTGCTAATGCATCCGTCTCGAATGTCATAACATAGTTAGGTAGGGGTGTGAATCCTGTAAATGCTCAGTGTGTGTGGAGATGTTTAGTGTGTGTTCAAGACTGTATAAAAGAAATATCCCTTTTGCCAACTAGGAGAACACACTACAAGATGCACATTCCCCTTTCTAAACACTGATGATGTCAGCACCCTATAAGTACAGCAGGAGAAGGGCAACCTCCCAGTAATGTGAATAGCGCGCTCTGCTAATGCGTCCGTCTCGAGTGTCATAACATAGTTAGGTAGGAGTTTGAATCCTGTAAATGCTCAGTGTGTGTGGAGGGGGTTAGTGTGTGTTAAAGACTGTATGAAAGAAATATCCCTTTTGCCAACTAGGAGAACACACTACAGGATGCACATTCCCCTTTCTAAACACTGATGATGTCAGCACCCTGTAAGTAAAGCAGGAGAAGGGAAAACTTCCCAGTAATGCGAATAGCGTACTCTGCTAATGCGTCCATCTCGAGTGTCATAACATAGTTAGGTAGTGGTTTGAATCCTGCAA
Organism: Protopterus annectens; assembly: GCF_019279795.1. Classification (NCBI taxonomy): domain Eukaryota; kingdom Metazoa; phylum Chordata; order Ceratodontiformes; family Protopteridae; genus Protopterus; species Protopterus annectens. The sequence goes on from NC_056734.1 coordinate 667,192,744, forward strand.
GTTTGGATGAGGGGAGTTAGTGTGTGTGCAATTTTGTGTGAGGGAAATGTCCCTTTTGGAAACTTGGAGAACACACTACAGGATGCACATTCCCCTTTCTAAACACTAATGATGTCAGCACCCTATAAGTACAGCAGGAGAAGGGAAGCCTCCCAGTAATGCGAATAGTGCGCTCTGCTAATGCGTCCGTTTCGAGTGTCATAACATAGTTAGGTAGGGGTTTAAATCCTGCAAATGCTCAGTGTGTGTGGAGGGGGCTAGTGTATGTGCAAGTCTGTATGAAGGAAATATCCCTTTTGGCAACCAGGAGAACACACGACAGGATGCACATTCCCCTTTCTAAACACTGATGATGTCAGCACCCTATAAGTACAGCAGGAGAAGGGAAACCTCCCAATAATTTGAATAGCGCACTCTACTAATGCGTCTCTCCCGAGTGTCATAATATAGTTAGGTAGGAGTTTGAAACCTGTAAATGGCATGTGTGTGTGTTTGGATGCGGGGACTCTGTGTGTGCAATTCTGTATGAAAAACATGTGTTTTTTTGAAATCAGGAGATCACACTACATGATGCACATTACCCTTTCCAAACAGTGATGATGACAACACCCTATACATACAGCTGGAAAAGAGACATCTGCCAGTACTCAGAATAGCGCAACCTGCTACAGCGTCACTCTCAAGTGCCATGACATATTTAGGTAGGGGTTTGAAACCTGCAAGCATGTTTGGATTTGGGGAGTTTGTGTGTGTGCATTTCCGTAGGAAAAACATGTTAGTTTTGGCATTCAGGAGATCACACTACCTGATGCACATTACCCTTTCAAAATACTGCTGATGTCAGCACCCTATAAGTACAGCCAGAGAAAAAGAACTCTCTAGTAATCCGAATAGTGTGCTTTGCTAATGCGTCTCTCTCACATGTCGTGACTTAATTAGGTAGGGTTATGAATCCTGCAAGTGTGTGTGTGGGGGGGGTAGTAGGGTGTGTGTAAATGCAAGTGTGAGAGAACAGATCCTTTTGGCAAATACTACAATACACCAGATGCTGCATATTCCCCCAGTAAATACAGGGGATGTCAACACACTATCAGCACAGCCAACCAGGGCCAGTTGGCCAGTAATGCCAATAGTGCGCTCTGCTACTGGGTCTATTACCATTGTCAGAGTACAGATAGGTATGTTTTGGTAACCCACAACTGCCACATGTGGTTGTGTCACACATTATGACCTTGTGTGGGTCTTTGTACATAACAATGCATGTCATTGCCTAAACCAACAATGGCATTGCACACATGATGTATGTGTGTGACACATACACATAAATACCTGTGACCTGCAGTAGTTACCATGTCTGACACATGCCTCAAGTGGATAAATGGTATTTGCAATGTATACCACTATGACTGTGTCTTACTGTGCAGGGGCCGCACGCGGTATGTGTCTATACAGTGTGGATGTATATGGTAAAATACCTACAGCAGGGGATACACATCTGGTCTGGGCCATACAGTCTACATGTAGTCAATGTACAGGTGCTGCATGTTCCCACCGGTTGTGTGAGTGGTAACATGTCATCCCACTGCAATTCAGTGACCACATGCTGTGAACCCTTCAGCTAGTGTGTAGTAGCTACAGTAATGCTCATGCACAATGTTTGGCTGGATGCAGTCCAGCCATATAAAGACAGTTCTTGAGACTGTCATATTGCCAGTGTTGTTATGGAGGATAGGTGGTCTTCCTGTGTATGGGAGGGTTGTGTGTGCCAGGCTATGAACCAGATGGCAGTCCGACACACTGTTAGCTGCACATGATTAGGCCCTGATGCTTTGTGCTGTGCCAACAACCTGGAGGTGTGTGTATCTGTGGTGCCTTGGGATACCACCCCCCTGTCCATGTGTGTTACATGTGTAGGGGACGACAGGCATGGTATGGGGCATAACCTGTCAGTGATGGGTAACACCTGTGAGCCATAAATCAGGACTCTGGTACTGCACAGACATTGCATTTCACCGTGCTGAGGACAGTGTCCAGTGCATGCATCTTGCGGTGTACACTGCTGGTGTTGTGTAGCAGCACTGTTAGTGTCCTAACCTGTGTGATACCTGCGGAGGTGGCTATGTAATCCATGTCCTGCAGCATAAGGCAGTATGTGTGTATCAAGGAGCTTTGCAAATATACATCGGGCCATGGGTGTCACGTGCAAGATGACCCTTGCACATCATTGTGGCTTCCCTAGCATGTAAGCACACATTGACAGCCAGCGGATACCCTATGAATGACATTGGAAACTGAGCAGAATGTAGACATACAACACCCTTCCTACATATAGTGGTAGCATACCTGGTGAGGGTATGTTGGCAACCAAGATCAGGCTCATACTGGCCCATGCCACATGCTGAGAGATCCATTCTATGTTCCCTATCATGTAGTCCAGGGAGGTATGTCTCAGGGCAGCCATAGTGGCATGGACAATGAGTGAGTCATATGTGTCCATGCCTCTGACTGACCTGTATGCATGTGTTCTATGGTGGACCATAGTGCCCCTGAGGCATATCACTGTGACCTTCACCAGATACAGCCTGTTGAGCGGGACCCCAGTGCAGCACCCAAGACAGGTACCTGACATGTCTGTAGCAGGTGTGTTGTGTAGCCCTACAGGCTGTGAGTGTGTGGCACATGGGGTGTGTGTGCCATGTGTGGCATGTGCTCTGTTCCGACGGAACATATGCCTGTGTGCCAGCTGCGGAGGTGTGTGATGCTCAGGCAGGATGCTATTCTGAGTCCCCACATATGCCCCAGTGTGTTCAGCATGCTGTCAGTGCATGTCTATGTCTGACTTGTATTGTAGTCACTGTAATATGACATGCCACCTGACAGGGTATGGCATTACTGGGTTCAGAGAGCTCAGTCCCCAGATTGGCTGTGTGATGGCATCCCACACATGTGTTGTACGTTCCTGGCCAAGGGTGATGGCTGACTGCATACATGTGGCAGCTGTGACATTGCCACATGACTCACATAAACCACAACTGCACCATAGAGGTGATTCACAGGTTACCTTTGCACATGCTACCCTAGTAGTGTGATTGCCATGGTGAGTACTAACACATAGGGCCAATGGGGAACAACATACTGAAGGTGTGTATGTGTGGGTGAACTGCTACTGTTTCATAGCACTGGCATATATGACTGCACACGTGGGTAAATGCCAGGTAAGACATGTGCAATGTGTCACAGGCAACGTACATGCAAACAGGACAGACAGTGACATTCTGTCATGTGTAAACTTGACATACGTATCGTACGCTATGCAGATGTCACTAGGAGTCCACAGAAGCACTGTAACTCTGCATTGCAGGTGTAAGCAGTGTTCCAGGGAACCCCAAGCAAACATGCATGCAAACAAAGCTTCAGTAAGCAGGGCTGGAAGTAGTGCATTGTACAACAAAGAGGGGGTAACACTAACAGTAAGTAACAATGCAAATATGTAGGCACTATCAACATATACCCAGGAATACACAGCGCAGATGCCCATGGTAGAACTGATATTATGTCTTAGTTAATTGTGATTTGGATTACATTGGTACTGCACACATATCAACATGCGCAAACATCCACATTGCATAGTCGTTGTGGGCAACTTGACACCATTACTGTAGTTGTCCACCATTGCATATCACTACTTGCGTTATCTTCCCCCTGTGCTACCCATGTATGCAGCTATCTTTTGACATCCTTACCACCGGCATGCAATTATGTGCAGCTGTTACACTTTGGTACGTACTATGGGTGCAGATGACAATTCAGGACATTCATACGGTTACTGCATCAGGCATGCTGGGATATACACACAGTCATATCAGCACACTGTACTATTACCAACATGATACTACTAATACACTTCTATGTAGTCACCCTGTGCATCAGCAACGTGTTTACCTGTTCCCGCAATGATGTTGGAGATTGCAGGAGGTGGCACAGTGTCATCATATGCACAGGGTGTGAATTAGGTATGCCTGAGTCTGCCACTGATACCACCAATTGACATGTGTGTGTATGTGTGTTGGTGAGGGGCAGCAGTACAGGGTGGGGCACTGTTGGTGCAGTGTGTGCATGTATGTGGTCGCCCTAGGTGTTAACATTTCGCATGTGTGTATGCACGCACACAGTTCCACCTCATGGCTGCCATATACAGGGGTTGTGGACAGCCACAGACTGCACCTCGCAGGTCATACAGATCAGTGTCTGTGGGCACGGACACGGTACCTGTGCCTGGCAGGGGTGCTACGGACCATATCCAGTACTAAGCCAGACTGGGTACTGTCATCAGAAGCGGGAGTGTGTTGACTGGACACAGATCCCTGTTGGGACTGTCCAGAGCCATGTGCACGTGGTCTCCTGGGGTGTTCCAATGACAGCACAGACCCAGCATTGCTGGGGCTGCTGCTGGCACTATGAGGGTGTGCGCGGGCCTGTTGTCGTCCGCGCCGACTGCCAGCTGCTTCTGTTGCTGGCATACGGCCACGTTGATGCCGCAAACGCCCACCATTGCCCTGGCTCATTGACATTTGGTTGTGGAACTGCTGTAATATGTCCCCACAACGTCTGTCTATGACATCAGTGAAATTACGGATAGTATCCGCGATGTCACGCATACTGTCAGTCATGGCTGTGCGACATGCTCTCAGCTCCCTCAGACCCTGTCTGGTGTACCTTTCCATACGCGACTGTGCCTGCATGACAGCCCGAAACATAGCTGAGGTTGACAGACCTCTTTGGGCACGTCTGCCAGAGGCAGTACGCCCATGGATGCTCCCACGAGAACCCATGGGCAACTGTCTGTGTGGTACCATCGCAGGACCCTGCCCATGGCTGCTTTGTGGGGATGCATGTGCCACAGGTACCACATTACCCTGGTCAATGCCCGCTGTATCCTGTCCATCACCTAGGGACAATGGTGACAAAGGATGTACTGGCAGGATGACTGTGCGCAATTATGGGGTTGACAGCTGTGTACTGTCAATTGGCTGACCAATGGCAGACCCTGACACACCTTCCTGTACCATTACACAGATATCATCATTGCCAGTACCTGTGGCACCAGATTCAGGTTCCCTGCTGCAGGACACCAGAGCAGCACCAGAACCTGTGGGAGGAAGACAGGAAACACAGTTACAGTGTCCACACATTGTTACCAGTGATGCACTTATGCACATATGCACACATGCACACATGCACACATGGACACATGCACACATGCACACATGGACACAGGCACACATGCACACATGGACACAGGCACACATGCAGACATGCACACGTGGACACATGCACACAGGCACACACGCACACAGGCACACATGCACACATGCACACATGCACACGTGGACACATGCACACATGGACACATGCACACATGCACACATGCACACGTGGACACAGGCACACATGCACACATGCACATATGCACACGTGGACACAGGCACACATGCACACATGCACACATGCACACGTGGACACAGGCACACCTGCACACATGCACGCATGCACACATGGGCACAGGCACACCTGCACACATGCACACATGCACACCCCACAGTATACACACAGAGCACTACTAAGTTACACTAGTGTTACTAGCACTATCAGGACTATTATAGGTATTGTTAAACACACTCACCAGCATGGATGGCCTGCCTTGCTGTAACCCCGGAGGGACCTGCAGAAATGATGAGATTAATGTCAGTGGGCACAACTGTGCCATTGATACTGCATATGATACAGTGCAGTAGTACACCAGTTGCCTTTCACATATCAGCTGCTGATATTGCCAGTATCACACATGCACAATTACATACTATGATGACAGATACATACCACGGACACACCTTACACATGCATAAACTAACAGTGTACAGAACAGTCAAGTGTACATATGGCATATTACCTGCATGCTCCATGTCGTGCTGCTGTGTGGATCCAGCCTCCATCATGATGAAGGTGTACTGCTGTTGCTTTTCCGGGGCTGGAGCCACAACACTTAGGAGTAGCCCCTCCAGTCTGGTGAGGGGGGGATGTGTGGCCACCCCACCTCCTGTCGCAACCTGTTGCTTGTGGATATCCGACGCACGCTGATGGACACTTCTGATTAAATCACTGCAGTGATGTTGTACCTGCTCATATGTCCTATTATACATGCCAATGTCATTTACCCTATGAACAAGGTCTTGCCACAGTGCAGCCCTCTCCTGCTGATTCTGACTGGTGCGGGAAAACAGTATGTCATACTCCCGCACCAGGCTCTGGTGTATCTCCTCATCTTCCGCTGCAGAGTAGGCAGGATAACACTGACGTGCCATCTCCCTGGAAGAGAACACAAACAAGATATCAGCAGACTATGTCAGCAATATATGGCACACATACTATACATGATACTCATGTGTAGTGATATACTACTACTCCCATATGTTGCATGTGTGTGTGTCGTGGTGGATACACAAGTACATGGCCAGATATTAGTGCTCAGCCAACACCTGTGCAACAATACCTGCCACATTCCACACAACATAGTAGCATGCCCCATCGGTCAGCACACACTGACAGGTCCAATGCACAACCTCACTCTGGGGGTTCATCCCAAGGTACTGTATGTGGGATGCCATCCACTAGTGTGATGTGGACACAAGTTACTCGGCCTGGATATACATATCCCACCACCACCACCAGCACAGTAGACTACTTTGATATGTATGTGATTAGACAGTTATTCACTTGTTAGGACTGAGATGGTATCCATGCAGCACACTGGGCCAGTGGAAGCCACAACCCACACTGCTGACCCTTTTGCAAATGCTTACCATGGACATGCCACCGATTGCATGGAACTTGCACACACATTTCTAACCCAGGCCCTATGCACAAAGGTTAGGCATCCTGTCCAGTGGACCCCAGACAGAGGCAGATTGTATAACAATAGCAGGAGGCTACTGCAGGACAGAGCAGATTCACATTAAGGGAAGGCATCTGTGGTCAGCACTGGTACTACGCTACGGTCTCTCATAACAATGGCCACGGCCTACTCTGGGAGGGAAATGGCCACAAACACTATGGATAACCACAAGGCCTTCTTCAGTTATGTTACACATATGGACCAAATGCCTCAGATATGCTCTGCGTTAATACACACCTACTTAACATTCACCAAACACACAGATATTGGCAACATTCTTGCAGACAGGTTCAGTGCACGTATCCCCCCTCCTTCTCCCCCACCAGTTGAAATACTTATCACAGCTGTATGTAACCTCCCTATCATCTCACATGTCCAGGTGAGGGCCGCCCTCAGCAAAGCAGAACACACAGCATCACTGTGACCTGCTGGCATCCCTGGATGTGTGCTACATGCACTCCAAGAGGACATACAACCGCATATAAGACTGATAATTAATCTTGGCCGTACTACAGGATATGTACGTGGACACTGGCATACAGCAACAGTGGACCCACACCACTAAGGAGGCACCTCTACTGACCCTGGGAACTACCACATCATATGCATAACCGGCCTGGTCTGCTAAGCTATGGAATTATTCAGTATGGGATGCATATGCAGTGATATCGGGTAACTGCAGACACTTGTTCCCAGCCAGTTTGCCTTTGTGATGGGCTGATCCTGCCTTTTGAACCTGGCTGACCTTTCAAAGCAGTCACTACAGCCATTGCTGAGGGCAACGCACAGACAACTGCTGCCAGGATCATGGCCTAACACTGATTGACATGTAATGTATAGTCATCCCCTTTTGGTGGAACTACGTACACACAACATATCACATGGACATACCTATAGATACAGACCTATGACACATTTGGAGGGTTCACAGTATGTGGACTATTAACCTGCTACTTTGCATTACCTGTGTTTGTTGCAGCTGGTTGCGTTACCACTGCTTCTGCTTTCTGCTGCTACTGTCACTGCTGACAGCTTAGAGTCACAGTGTGTAGCGTGTTTTTTTTCTCTCTGTCTCGGTTTGTCTCTCTCCCTCTGTCTGCTTCCAGACAGTGCAATTAATGTATTGCATGTTTGGAGTGTTAGTACAGGATGCTTTTGTAGGTATCTGCATAGGTCCATGTGATGGCCTCTGCACCAATTGTAAGCCAGCATTTGCTAATTGCATGCAGCCAGTTGTGTACTGATTGCAGTTCTCACTGTGATTTCAGGACAGTGCTATAAAAGGGCATGTGAGATAGGCGTTGCCCTTTCAGATTGTAAGGGCGGGGACCATGCTGGTATGTTGTGGACACTGTTCTGTGAGTGTAAAGGTTAGTATCTCTCTCATGATTCAGGCTGTGTTGTAGATTCACTTTTCTCCATTCCTCTCTCCTGTTCCCTGTAGTATGTGTGTATGCACAATGACACCTACAACTATATATAGATATATATTTATATATATATATGTAAATATACATATATGTATATATGTACATTAACTGACATTATTACCTACAAGCTACCAACTAGCATGGCTGTTTCTGTTCACACACTACTATTATGGGAATCCAGTAGTTTTCACAGTAATTCTAAATGACATGCTTTGTGTACTACACATCCTATATTCCCTTTACATTCATCCCTACTATTACATGTTATATTTATTTTAGCACAATGTTCTTGTATAAGAGTCATGGCTTAGTGGTAGGTCATACAGGCTACTGTTTCCAAGGTCCTGGGTTCGGGACTGACAGTGGGATTTTATTTTGCTTTTGAACTAACTACAGGACCTGTCAATCAAAGTGACTAAGGCACTTTTAAGCAGTTGTAACCGGGTTAGCGCTGGTTTGCGCGGAGCTCATGCATGCGCACTGGCGGTTAGCTCCGTGCACACACACGCACACCCGCTTACAACCGCTTAAACGTGCTTACTCTTGTGCACACCCGCGCTATTTATTTTGAAAGAAATGAAAATGGGGAGACAGGAAGGTGGTGAAAAAGGGGTCACAAAGAGGGTAAGACAGTAGGGAAACAAGCTTGGGATTTGCAGGAGGGATGTAGGTAAGGCCCATAGCTGCCCATTTCTTCATCAGCAACAGCTGTGCATATGTATGTAATTTGGTGTGACATTTGAAACCTTCCACCCCTGAGAGAGGTGTCAGGACAACAATAATACTTGTTGTACAGCCAATTGTAATTGATAGTTTCCATGTCCAGCAGACATGTGTGCGGAATGGGCAGCTATGTAAGGGGCGTAATTTTTTTGTGGGTACAGAGTGCCCTTTTTTATTTATTTATTTTTTTTCAGGTGAGAGTGGTATGTCAGGTGAACGAAGTCAGTATAGCTGGGGAGGTAGGTTGGGTAGGTAAACAGACAAGACAAACAAGACGCATACAGGGGCGGTGTATGACACGTGTGGGGGGGTTACACAATTGACGAGGATGGAGGTTTGGATATCCAGAGCCCATGAGCCCACAGATGGCAACAGTGGAACTGATATCCCCACCCATAGGCAGTTGCCACTGTTCCTTCACTGCCCAGGACGGGGCTGTGCTGGGGGCTGTGTAGACCGAGCAACAGGCATGCCCGTAAGTTGTGCCACCTGTGCCTCAAGCTGGCGTAGGGGCTCAAGAACAGAGTCCCGGATCTCCCTACGCACCACAGTCCGGACGCTACGGAGGGTGAGTGGTGGTTCTCCTCCGGCCACACTTGCAGAGGGGGGTGAGCCCCATCCCCTGCAGTGCTTCCACCCGCAGGTGGCACAGGGCCACCGGAGGAGGGTCCAGACTGGGCACTAGTGCCAGGTGCACTCGCCAGCGGAGGTGGGAGAGGTGGGTCCACTGGAACCCGCCTTCCCTGTCATCCTATGTTTTGCATTATGTCATGACAGTTTGGGTTAGTGACATATAATACCATTCACAATTAGTTGTAACAGCATGCATTAGTATTCCCATTAACCAAACACCCAGATATTCACACCATTGAACAGCGAGCATAACACATGCATAATTTGAACAGCAATACACAGTCCAACAACATGCAGGGTTGATTGATGGCAACAGGCCATCAGGTTTGGATGTATGAACAGGGCAGATGCATCAACGGACATGAAAATATATATGACCCAACAGGACAAATGTCCAGGGGTGTTAATTGTGATTGCACATACCATTTTCACGTGGAATGGGTTATATGTGGTTATAGGGTGAGGTGAAGAAAATAATATTAACACCTTCGAATACCAATACATATGCTGTATATTTCTAATAGCTGCACATATATACAGACTACTGTTCTAACTACAGTTTCCTATATGATAACTACTTGTACTTGTGATAGGACTGTTACTGCAACATCAATATACATTTTATTGTTCTTCATACACATTAATATCTAGCTTTGTTCAGCTACATCATCCTGCTACATTTGCTTTATATAGCTATAGACAGGTGTGGATGTTTGGTATATCAGACAATCATACTATCTGCATATTGCAGACTGAGAGCAACATATCCAGATTTTGGGATACACATTCCAGATGCAGCAACACTTTGAACAGATTTCGCTGTTTGGTTTTGATTCTCACATGCATTTCATTCTATACTGACTGCAGAATTCTTTATTCAGGGGTTATTACTACTGTATTGCTGGATTCATGACACTTTCTCACACTCTCTCACTTGTTTTCATTTTACTATTCAGGATGGTACTTACTTCTAGGCTTTATTGACATGTTTTACCTGTAGTTATTACAATCCTTTCCAGCAGTCTCACTTCTGTCATGTTTCAGTATTTCAACAGGGATATATTTCACACATGTGATGTCATCATCTTCTGCAGCTATACTTTTCAGCCTGCTGCAGGTTGTGTACTATTTTCTTACAGGTGGGGCATTTTTATTTCAGGATTTATGTCAGACATTTTCATTTTTCTGTTTGGATTACAGACTGCAACACACTTTTGTAATCAAGCAATACTTGCAAACACTTTCACACTGTTACTTGCACATTTTATTACTTAGTGACTACACTGCACTCTTTTGCTGACTGTCATACTTTTATATTTCTTTACAGTTACTGGTAGTGGATTACTGACCTGCCTGGTGGCGCAACCGCACCAGCCTATCGCCATAGGCTCTGCGGTTCACAGAACGGACACCTGCAGCTGTAATATAAATGAAGTAATATTGGAATACACATCTCCATAATATCAGCTAGTTTAATTTCTTACATACATAATTAAATGTAACTTACTCAGTAGTGGGGCGTTGGGCATTTGCCGGGCCTCCTGGATCCAAAGGTTCAATTGGTCCTGCTTGTGTCTCTTCAGGTCCGCATGGTGGTGACAGACCTACTCACCAGTCCTTGGAATCCCTGTGGCACTGGTGAGATCATGAGCCAACCGGTCCCACGCCTCAGCCCTATATGCTCCCCACAGGACCTGGCCCTGCATGAGTTGGGCCTCATGATTGCGGACTAGGAGCCAGACCATGTACCTGGACTCCTCAATGCCCCACCTCTGTGCTTGAAAGCAACTACCCTCACCTACTCCTGTCATTCTGGCTGCAAGTCAGTTCTACAATCGTTTATGCTGTGTATTCCCGCCTATGGGGCTTATATAGTCCGTTTTTCCCGCACATATCTGTGATTGGCCAATTTGGAATTGTATCAACTTCACTAAACCTGCATTGTCATGCTCCAGTTTGTATTCATTCCTATATATTAGCTATTATTGCATTTATAAGTACTGCTGTCATGGCTTAGTGGTTCAGTACCTTAACTATGGTGTATAGTATCCTGGGTTCGAACCTGGCCACTACTTTTTATTTTTTATGACTGTCTAGACAAGCTGAGGGGTGTGTCTGTGTAAAGGCTGTTTTGATACGGCTTGCTCAACGTTGCCCGTCAGTTTGTTTGCGTGGTGTGCAGCTCCGCGCAAATGGGGTACGCTGGTTTAAGCCTCATTTGGCTATCAGCATGCATATTACGCTCAGCTCAGTTAGGGGCACATAGATTTAGCATGTTAAACCACTGCTCAGCTACGGACAGATGCACTCACCCTGTTAAACTGTAGCTCAGCTATGGGCACATCTGGCTTTTTTTATTGTTTTGTTACCTCACATTTCTTCCATATAAATGGGCTATTTCATTACATTTTACATAAAATGTGATTTTATGTGTACATATTTGTCAGGAACTTGTTTCGTGCTTATTTTGCTAAAAATAAAAATTGGTGTTGTGGGGGCTCAAACCATGAATGCCTACTCTTCAGCCAACATCTCTACCGCTATGCTATTGCTTCTTGGTTTCCTTTGCATATTTAGTTCTTATATGCTTTCCCACTGACTGCTAAATGTAGCTGTGCTACGGGCACGCCCGCGCAAACGAGCGCACTCACGGTTAAACATCTTTAGAATTAAAAAAAAAAATTATGAGATGTTCATTTGTACATTCTATGTTCGTAGTCTGTGGGGGCATGTGTTGTGTTTATTCACATTTCCATGGACTCTGTCGTGGGTGTTTACTTTGGGCACTTTTACTCTTCTGGGGGCGTGCCCGCTTACAGGGCTCGGCCTACGGACATGCCCCCTACTGTCTTACATGGACCGTGTTAGCCTTAGGTGTGATTCAGCATGCTTTCATGAATATGCAGAGCATGCTGACATCACTCCGTTTAACTGCAGCCTCCGTGTATGAGTTATAACTCTTACACGGGGGCTTCGTGAATCCTGCCCATAGACATTTTAACAGGAACGGACCAGAAATATAAGGCAAAAATATGGAAATTCTGTAAAAATTTAGACAGTTGAGAGGTATGACTACATTTTTTTCTTTCTAGTTTATCTGAAGAAAATAATCTATTCTGCTGGACCATGGATGAGTAAAAATACTTTGCATAATCAGTAAAATAATCATAAAATGCAAACTGACATAGATACACCAACTTTTTTATTTATTAATTAGCATTTTTCTTAACACATAAATAAGATTTCTTCAATGGTTGCATTTAGAAAAACTTTGTGATCCTTTACAAGTGAAATAACTTCCAAAATCATCTCAGTTAACAGAAACACAATAGATTATAAATATATTTAAAAAATCTTATTCAGTTTGTATCCACAAAGGTGGGTGTTAAATCATCCTAGTAAAATCCTGGTAACTTCATACACTGAAATTAAATTAGATTATATTGGAAAAGAACTACACAAACTGAACACAAACAAAGCACAATAAGGAGGTAGAATTAGTAAAAATGACCCGAGAACATTTCAGCATGAATTTGCATTATCATTATATATGTTATTCAGCTCGGTCATTTATGTGTGGGAAGAGTCTAAGTGTACTTTCTTGTTATGGAAAAATAATGGAGAAGGTTATTTTGGATAAATTATTGTCAGAACTAGGAAGGTTTTCTCTTAAAACCATATATCAGCATTCATATGTTGAAAATGGGACGTGATATTCTGTAACGATTTAATTACAGCTATAAATGAAAACTTTTGCTGTGTTATAATTTATGTAGACAACTTTAACATTTGATAGGGGTCATACACAAAATATATAGGTAATGATATAATATTGATACGATGGATAGTTGCACAGCATACAAATTAGACACAGCAAGTATCATACAGCAATTGGATGAGTGAAATTCTAGGTTACAGTCATGGCGTCTCACAGAGCTCTGTCCTACGCTCAAACTTGTTTAGTTTGTACTTTTCAAACCTATCTCTTTCATTAGAAGTGTTTTACATTCTGTATGCAGATGACGTGAAAATGAGTAAACTGATTAGATGTGTCACAGATAGAGAATATCTGCAAGAGAACTTGACCAAAGTGACTATTTGTTTACATGAGAATAATATATGATTTGGGTGACATAGATTGAAAGCTGAATAATTAATACAGCACATAGTGACTGAAACAGTAAATGCATTTAAAGACCCGGGTATATGGGTAGCCTTGGCTTTGACTTTTTCTAATAATATCAAACAATTCCTTAATGATAGGTATAAAACTACATGTTATATCAAAAGATTTGCAAAGTCCAGGAAATCAGAAATGATGAAATCATTGTTTGCAAGTTATATTAGGCCCAAACTAGAGCACATAATAATAATATGGAAACCTTATAAGAAGACATATACCAAGGGCATCCATGGATTTGAAAATTTAAGTTATTATGAATGATTAAAATATCTGAACTTGTACAGTGTATCTTATAGTTATCAAAGAGGAGATCTTATTCAGGTGTATAAGGCATTTAGAGAAAACTATCTCTGGGAATGTTTGGGGTTATCAAAAAGTAGTAGAGAATCATCAGACATCCTATGTAGAAGATTCTAAAGGAATGAGAAGTGTACTAATTGCTTCTCTGAAAGAGCAGCTGATGCATGGAACAGACTACCAAATTATATTAAAGCAAGCACTAGTTTAGATATTTCTATAACAACTTGGATACATATTATAGGAATGACTATACTGGCATATTGTTGGGCTAGGAGGACATTATTGCCCATTCCTGAAATAATTGTATGTATGTATGCAAGTATGTATGTCCATAGAGAGCAGACAGTACTCCATCCATGACTTTTGGGACACAGCACTAAATTAAATCCAGCACACCTACTTTCCATAATTATATGGTGCCAACCTGACTAATACAATTGGTCTATATCATGTTTCAGACACAGCTCACCAAATATGTAGCTCGGCAAACCAAGAGTTAGACAAACCGATGTCAAAAGAAAAATTCAGAAAAATGCTTTCAACCTCCCCAAAAATTTTGTTTGCCTTCTGAATTGATACCATCCACACAGGTTTAACTGAAACAAAGGACAGAGGTGTAGAGCAACTTTATAACAAGCAGTCATTTTTGAGGCAGTGAACCAGTCTATAGCTGGACTGCACTGCAGTCATTATTCACATATCCTCATAGTCGTATCTCCTCAGGTTAGTAGTACGCTACACTGACACTTAGAATCCAACCAGGAAAGAAATCATCTAACTCCTGAATAATTTAAACTAAATAAAGGTATTAAGTGTTCACAAAGTCAGCAGTTTAAATAAAAAGTAAATCAATAACACAGTCTTACCAAATCCAAAATAGCTTCACTCCAACAATTCAAACAAATTTAGAAGGCGTACAGTGAGAATATCAAAAAATTGAGCTTGCTTGCCAGTGGCCATTTGCCATCATCTTGAACTTTACAGAAAACTCTGTCCTGTCAGCTACCTGTAATTCTAGATAATCAGTGTTTGCTTCACATCCAGTATTCACCTTTTACAGTTCAGGCCCTTCATTATGAATTTGCTCTTCAGGAATCTCTCAGCGTTTATGCTTCCAGTCCTCTATAGTGGATTAGATTCAGGGTTGGGAAGCTAGAGCATCAGTCCAAAACAAATCGCCTTCCAATTGTAATGCCGTACTGAATATGGAGACACCACACAATTCCATGTATCAACAGGCCTTCCAAATTAACAAAATTAAAATAAACGCTATGACCTGCAATTATTGCTTTCTCTTTGGCTTCCTTATTAGTTAGTATTAGATCAGTCTCTTCCTCTCACTAACACACAAGCACACACAATCACACTCACACAAACTCACTCAGACACACATAAACTACATTGGTCTTGTAATGCCATGATGCAGAAATTCATGATTACTTCGGAGTAGGTCAGCTAATGTATTTAATGTTGCCTTGGGAAGAGTCTTTCTTGGATATATTTTCGCTTTCTATCTTTTTCTCAGAATGCCAAAGAGTACTATAAAATTATTTCTGTAGCAATAACCCACATTATGTGACACTTTCCTAGATTTAATATGATGGTGAAAGTCAGATATGGAATTAATAGGGCAAAATGGATTATAAATGGTATAGATATTAGTTAACACAAATGAAACATGAGCTGAAAGGATGGGTTTCTGTACAAGCAGTAATATCCACTCCATATTCAACCTAATTTAATTTATGAAAATTACATGTTTTCAGGTATGCTAAAGTTTAAATTAAACAGTACAGCTAATGGAAGTAAGCACATTTTCCTGTAAAGGCAAAATTGGTTTTCTGTGGAAGGTATCAAGTGTTATTGAAAACAAAATTCTCTTTATTAATGTTCTATTGCATTTCAGATGAGTAGAAAGCTACTACTTAATGTAAATGCACTTAAAAAAATAAATGTCCTATGGTTACATGCTTACTGGCTGTAGCTTTCTTTTGAAAACACCCACACAGGATTAAACTATGCATCTTTTTCAAACCTCTGGAATGTATGTGAACTGCTTGTTTAGATTCTCTCTAAGTAATTATGTTCCCCACCTTTTCTCTCAGAATGTAATAAAACATAATTGTTATTATGGTCTACTATTTTCATTATTTCATCTGTTTTTCCAGCACTCAAACAATGGAATGTTTGCCATATAATAGAACTATACATTTATGCAAAAATTCTGCTAGGAAGAATAGTGTCATTGTACAATTTTGAAGTCATTCACAAAAAAAAAAAAAAAAAAAAAAAATAGGCTATGCCTTAATGGCATCTCGGATGTAGTTATAAAGCTGTCTGGGAATGTAGCTATGGACCAGACTTTTTCAGACAATAGTAAATACGAAAAAAAAAATATGAAAGTCAAGATTCAAGTAATGCTTAATTTTATTGCATTTATATGACAAACATAGAAAGGTTGTTGCTAAAATGGAAACTACTGGCCCAGTATGACTAATTTAATCAACTAAGAATATATATTTAACCAATAATCCACTCCTGGTTGTGCGTAATGCTGGATGTATCCAGAGTTGGCATGGTTTGATCATGACGGTGAAGCCCGAGTGTTCAAACAAAAACATCTGTGGGTAAATCTAGCATTATCTATACCACCCAGGAATGGGTTATTGCGAGTATACAATGACATTATTTAAGAAAGAAACTGCTTATCTTTATTAAATAATATCTTTGTATAGCAGCGCTATGGTGTTCCTCCTTATTGTTTCCCCATTCTTACGCATATTCTGATGTACTGCACATGCGTATGGGACTTACAATTCCACGCTTGCACAGTATATCAGTGCTGTTCAACAGAAGCAATGGAGAAAAAAGAATCCCCATTGTTTTTTTTTTTTTTTGGGGGGGGGGGTTTAGTGAGAGGCAAAAATGCGAACATTCTCAGAAAATGTAGACATTTCAGTACAGAAGTACAAGGAAAATCGGGAACATTTCTATTTCTTTAGTTTTTGCAGAATGTACCTGATTTTTCTTGTATTTGGTCTGCGATCCATACTTTATGCATGGTACTTCAGCAGCCAGACTTTTTTTCTATTGGTATATGCTTAATTTACAGCATGCTGGTTGGACTAACCATGTTTTTTAATAATAATGACAAGTCACTGTATAATAATAAATAATAAGCGCATGTATTCTGAAAAGTGATTTGATTTTGTGAGGCTTATTTTTACCTTTCCATGGCACAGATGTAATGGTCAGATAATAAAACAACAGATAGGTTAATTTTGCTTCTCTGTTTTATAGCATTCATCAAAGGGTAAAAGAAGCAAACAACCTGCAAAATAATATGTGAGCAAGGCATACTTCAACAATGAAGTGCATTATGTAAACATAACTTTAAAAAATAGTTGTGAAGCATTTTAATCCAGTGAAGCACAATAAAAAATATGGTATAGAAGCACACTATAAAGTTTAGGTCAGTTAAATTTTCTCCTTGCGTGAATAACTTATAGAGTAAATAGGGAGCAAAACAGTTTCATATGTCATTTGTAAACATCTGAAATGATAGCAGGCTTGTAATCCAGCAATGCGGGGTTGCAAATTGTAGACAGGATTAATAAATGACTAAGAGAACTGAGTCAAATGCAGTTTAATCTGGGGGAGAGAAAGTGGCCAAGGGAATAACGCAGGAGTCAGTTCTGAGACAAGACAGCTTATATATACTCAGTTCTTATACTAAGAACTGAGTATATATAAGAACTGAATATATACTCAGTTCTTATACTAAGAACTGAGTATATATAAGAACTGAATATATACTCAGTTCTTATACTAAGCCATATCATGGACACTCTGAAACTGCCATCTGCCTCCCAAGACTGCTCCAGGTGTTGTTCTAATCTTCACTAGATAAATATAATGATCTTCCAATAGAGCAAGGTGGTCTGGGATTACTCGATTTGAAGGAGTATTTCAGAGCTGCACAGTTAAGGCCCATAGACATAGCACAAGCAGAAAGCTATATTTCAAAGTAGAAAGAGATGATAACGAAACAGGTTGAAGTCAAGAACCAAGGAGAGGCTGGGATTTTGGATGCAGATCCTTAAGGAAAATAACAATAACCATACAGAATATTATATTCATAAAGCAGCAGAAAATATTCTAAGAACTAAGTCAATATGGGAATGGATAAAGGAGATTCTGCTGATAGGGATGACTGCAATTAAGTATAAAGACAGTAGGCAAACAGGGTCTGGAATTTATTGGAGAAAACTGGAAAAAAAGCAAAGTATTGGGAGCAAATAATTAGAGAGGCAAATGTAATAGGATAGGAAGAGACAAAGACTTTATTTGGACTACAGGCTAGAGATTACCCTTCCTATCAAGGATTGATAACAGAGTACAGGCAAGAAAGAAATAAGGGGATCCTAAATGAAAGACAAGTACTGGTAGAGTTTTTAGCAAATCTAGTACAGAAGCTATTGTTAAAAAATGAATAATTAGTAGATCATATAAAACATTATAGGATAACCATAAGAATCAATTAAAGGAGGTTAGAAAGGATTGGGAACAGACACTGGGTAAGCAATTCACAAAGTAACAATGGAAGCACATATGTATGTCTCTCAAATATGCAACAAAATCTAGGTGATTTAGGATCTTTGCTTGGAAGTGTTTACATAGTTATTTTTATACCCCAGGTAGATTCTATTTTCTTCAAGTAGATAGCAAATGTTGAAGGTGTGATGAGGAAGAAAGAGATAATTGGGAACATATTTTCTGAGAGTGTAGTAAGTTGTAGACCTTAAAAATTCCCTGCAGACTATTCTATCTGAAATACTGGGTGAGAAAATTGATATGACTAAGGAAATGATTTTTTTACCTACAATACAGAATCAGAATCGCCTAGACATAGTACGGCCTTGCTAAGTCTAATTCTGGCGGCTGCCAAAAAAAGTAATTACTAGGAAATGGAAATCAAAGTGTAAACCAACTGTACTTGAAGTAATGAATATAGTAACAGGGACAGAACAACTGGAAATGAGATCTTTAGAAAAGGGTAGGAGCAAATTACAGAAAAAAATGGAAATTGTGGGAACAATATATGCAGATGAGAAATGAAGTTTAAAATAAGGCAGGATTTGAATGAGCTAAAGCAACCCAACGCTCTGCACATACGGAAAATGCATGGCCAAACCATTCACAGTAAAAACACCAGGGTCCAACATAGAGTACACCAAGCACTTTTAGATAATGATTATAGCATGAATACTGTATTCAGACCAGTTTCGGCTAACCAGCCTTCTTCAGTGAAAAAGCATTTAACAAACATTACATGGCATGACAATATATACACTCCCCAAACCAATGACAAACATGGTCCAACCCAAATACTACAAATACATTAGATATTAATGAGACAACATTGTAAATCAAAAAAATATATATATAATACATATAAATGTAAAAATAACACAATATGCAAAAATGGTTTTAGTATATGTAAAAAATAGATAAACATACTGTATATAAATACAAAATATAATGAATATATATAGAATATATAAAGAATATATAAAGAAAAACAGTGATCTGTTGCATACTTCATAAATGGTCATTGAGTCCAGGAGAAAATAATGCTCCTAGATTGATGATCCAATACTTCTCTTTATGATTAAGGATAGTGTGCCAACCTTGCTGATTACTCCTATCACGGTGGCTAAAATCTTTGCTAAGTCTGGAGAGGATGTTGGTCCATTATGGTGTACTGTTTGAGCACCAGACAGATACGTGACTTGATGGCCTGGGGGTTCAAGCTATTATTTGTCAGCTAGTACAGAGGATTCAGGCTGTGAGCTGTTCCTGTGGTAGAGGGTTTGATTCTCTCAGCCCTCATTTGCCTACTGTGTAACCTTCAGCAAGTCCCTTAACCAGACGGTGCATAGGGGCAACTGAGAATTTGAGCCAGGCTCCTCAGTGGTCTCCTGGATGACTATCCCATATGAACCTATCTGTTTTGTATGCTTGATAAAAAGAAATGTGAAGTCATAGACATCCAGTAGTGCAAATATCCAACAAAAACAACTGGCCAGTTTTACTAACATAGCAGGCTGCAAATTTTCTTCCTGCCATAGTGAAAGCCAATACCTGTGAAAGCAGGATGCCTGGAAGAGATATAAATCAAGAAGGATAAAGTCCACTGAGTGTAAGGTTTTGCAAAGCTATCTGCTAACATACAGGTTAGTAGCTGCTAGAAATTTAGCATTAAACAACCATGGCAGAACTAAGCAGTCAGCCTACCTGTACTCTGGGATCTGTAACATCTAGTCATTTCTTTCTTTACCAAGCAGATTAAAAATGAAGTTATAATTTATTCCTTTTGCAAAGCTGCTTTGTCCTTTCATTCTGTCTCACAGGGTAAGGTGATTTTCTATTCTTGATATTCTTAGCATTTTTGATGTTCTAACTGGCTGTTTGATCATAAACCTGATATAAATAGATGATAGACTAGAGTATTTTTAATGCAGCTCTCACAAACCCAGTTAAAGCATTGTAAGTAAAACATTTCAGAGTGAATATTCATGCTGATCTAGCATTTTTAGTCTCTCATATAATAGACCTCTAATTTTCTAATATTTTCACACAGTCAAAATTTCTTGCATAATAATTAAACTTTGATCTCTCTGTCTCTCTCTCATATGTCCCACTGTATAATACTGCTGTTTATTAATCTTTTTATTCATTATTTATGTTCATGGGAGAATTTTCTCTTGTGGTTCTTCAGTATAAAAGGCTCTGCAAGTTTGAAATAATCTTGTTATCAAAGTGAATAGATAAATAAATAAGATCTTCATAAATATCATTGCAGACAGACTGGCATGAAAGAAACAGTAGTGTGGTAAAGCAGAACTGCAAAACAAATGATCATTTTGAATGCCATCAGCCATCACTTACATACTGTGACTTTCAGCAAGTCACCAAACACATTTTGTGCTCTCTCATCTCCCATTCGTAGGGAACTGGAGCATTCCAGTGGGAGTACTTGGTTAAAATACATGCAGAAAGCAAAGCTTGACATTAACTGTACTATAAGGTCAGATTTAAAGAGAGCCTCAAAAAGAAATGGCATCAGCCATAATTCTTTAGCTTAAATCAAAGTATCTACATCATGTTGGCTGCTTGTAAAGGCTGAGATCTAAATGTCATATAAAGATATTTTATTTAACTATCTTCTAAATAAGTGTGAAGATGAACATTTCACACACCTTTCAACATTCCCTTGAAAATTTTAAAGAAATAAGGAAATGCTTCTGCTGATCAGACCATTGTGTTTCTCTGTAATGTTCTTTGAAGGCTTTGCAGTCTACGGTGAGTTTTCATTTACTTCTGTCACTTTCAAAGAAACAAACATTGAACAACATCCATTTATTTATTTAATTATTCCTGCATTTATTTGATTATTGACAACCATGTAAGTATACCAGCACAACCAAACCCATTTCAGGCATGGACCAATCGGCAAAATGTCACAAGAGAAATGATATTCTAGTTAAACAAAATTAACTGCTTAAATGGAAAACACAATTATAGAGAAACGCAATGGTCTGGACATGCCTCCACAGGAGAAGAACCCCTTCACAAGCAGTTACCAGAAATTCACAGCCTGTTTTGTTACACTTTATGTACACTTCATCTGAAAGTTTGTATCTACATAGATAACTTTATGCCAGCTAAAAAAATAGGGAGGTATTCATAGAGTTGACCTCCATTTGTTTGAAGCATTAATCCATGAAGAGCGACACAATGCTGTTATGGAAATAAGGTCAGAGGAGGTAATTTCTGTTGACTATGGAAATGCAGAGGCATTTTGATAAACACACCACCCTACGGCAAAAGAATAAGGTATTTAAGGGATAATCATTAAGGGGAAAGCCAGTACGTGGATAAAGCACCTTAAACATTGGCATAGTACTATGATTCATGGATATAAATATAAATGGACCTTATTTGCATAAACCTTATAAAGGACTCTGAACGTCAGTGATTTATTTAAGAAGACCACATTACCAGGGGATTACTTGAGTTTAATAAGAAATTAATAGAACACCACAGACTTTTTAAAGAAAGAATAAAATAATACAGCTATGAGAAAATTGATATGGGACAGTTCAAAATGAGGTGAATTCACTTCAAGAAATGTTTTACTTATACAATGGGCATATTACTACAATACTAAAAAGCTATCATTTGTAAATGGAAAATCATTACAGCAGCAATAGAAATAATTAGTTAACACTGCGAAAATAATTTACTTTAGTGTCTTTTAGTGATTGTTTACACATGGGAGAAGTATTGACGTGGTAGGGATGTTTTGTTGGCACTGCATGTTTTGTTTTTACTGGGTAGCAACCATGTGTAGTGCTAATGAAAGGATGCCTATGTTAACAAACTGCTTTCTTCACACGGCTAGACTCAGAATGTGTTGCAGGAAGCTCCATCATCGGCTTCAGTCTGGCAAATTGCTTTAGTATCAGGGAAGCCTAAATCAGTGAATAATTTCATAATATCTCTCAAGAGTTGTGTCCCATAACTTTTTTCTTTGAGGGTGGAAGGTATTTGACTGCTTTGTTTACTTGGTTGGACTGTACATGTGTATATAATGTGGGCTGTGTCACATAACTTTTTTTTTTTGAGTTTGGCAGATATGAGACTGCTTTCTTCACTTAGCGTTGTCACCTATCCATTTTTTTCCAGACTATCTAGAAATCAAACTGATTGTCCAGTAGTCCAAGAAATACTGTACAAACTACAGTGTTCTGTTTAAGAAAAGAAACAGAATACCAGAGTTTGTTAAATGTGTGGATTTACTATGCTTTTTTTTACAGAAAAGCATAGTAAATCTGCAGAAAAAAAAAATCCTGAATGGGAAAAAGAAGGCATTCCTCTTCATTTAATGTGATGATGATATCACAAAATTGGCATGAAGAGGGCAGGGAAGGGGACGAGGGAGATGGGTGGGGTTATGGGAGGCGCTAGGGGTGTGGCCTTGGTCCGGTTTTTTGCCATAATGAAAGGAGGCAACCCTATTCTTCACTTGGCTGGACTTTACACGTGCATATAATTATGGGGTATTGTGACACGTATGTTTTTTCAACAGTATGGCAAGTTCCTGGATTGCAAAGCAGATATAATAGGAACAGCTACATTTTATAAAATGAATGTGCAGATGACGGCACTAACATTAAACTATGAATCTCAAGTAGGCTTCATTAGCATATGACGCTTTAGACAATTTCTCATTTGCATCTCATTATGGTTCATTTGCTTACACTATTTAGTAGGCATCATACATTAACATAAATATCCTCTATGAATCGCCTCCTAGCAATGCTTATTCCCAGACAGCCCACATATCCCTGACACTTTTATCTAATAACTACAAGTACCAGTCATAAGATCATGTTTTAAAAATCTGTCAACTTTGCAATCAGGAAACACCCTACAAAAAGTTGAACTCTCACCACCTCAGCACCTCAGCTACGTGCAACTCTTAGCAGCCCATAATATTGTCTATAATCCCACTGCCTACCCTGTTCTAAGATCTATCTTATCCTACTATCTCCTTGCAAGATCACTAAGATTGAAAATAAACAACAAACTCAGAAAATCTACAGGAAAAAGCATGTTCTCCTATTCCTTTACCAAAGCTTAGAATAACCTCCCTATTACTATCAGTTGTAATACCAACTTTCCCTCATTTAAACATGCATTAAAAGAATACTTAGGCAAAGCCTGGATGTGTTCCTGCTCAAAACCTGCATAATATCAAATAACTCTTTCCGGTAAATTACCCAACTTTTCTTACTAACTAAAATCTCTCTTCTCAATCTCCACCTTATTTTTCATATCTTAACTCATCCTAAATATGTCCCCATCCTCAGTCTTCCTTACTACTAACATTACCCCCCTCTCTCTCACTGTCTCTCCACACTCAGTCTCACTTACTGCTAACCTTAACCCCCATATCTCTTTCTCTCTCTCTCTCTCTCTCTCTCTCTCTCTCTCTCTCTCTCTCTCTCTCTCTCTGTGATTTCTTACAATTGCCCTATAAGCTGCATTCCTTCTCTTCTACTCATTTCTATTACATCTTTATCCAGAATCTCTCTCCCTTCTACCTTACTTCCCAACTCATACTTTCTGTATCCCTCTCTCTGTTTCATAATTCCATGTCCTATTACTACACCTTAAACATTTTTCCTAAATAGCTATATCACATATCTCTAGCCTCTCTTGATGTACCTAAAATCATATTTATCTTTCACTCATCTTCTATATAGTTATAATAATCTATCACAAAATTCCACATCTAACATTTTTTAATTAAAAGACTCACTAGATTGTTAGTAAAACTGTAAATTGTAGTTTATTGTAAATAGTTTATCTGCATACAGAAGTGCTGTAAAAATCCTGTATATCTGTATGCACAGTAATTCAATACCACCTTTCAATGTATATTGAAATGATGTTAATCTACTGTATCTCTTTATATGATGGAATTTTAAATATGTGTCTGGAGCTTTTCTCCCCGGGTCTCTTCTGAAAATGGACTCCCAGGACCCATCCGTAGTTTCCCCAGTAAACTGAATCAATAAATAAATACATATGCACAGAGTGTAGGTATAGTTCAGTAATAAGAGACTGGATCTCTGTAGAAAAGATTCTAAATGTCTTCAGGATGGCCATACAGTATTTCACCAGAAACAGACACAATTTAAAACAGTTGCTGTCTACGAATAGATAGATTTGAAACAAACAGGGAATGTAGAGGAGAAGAAAATCGGTATTACTGAAATCACTCTGTATGAAATTGGCACTGCAGTTCAGATGCTGATAGTCACACACAGTAAGCCCAAAGCAACAGTATACATTGTAAGGACTGGAATACAGACCAAAGAAGACCTGTGCATGAAAAGATGAGCTGCAAAAGTCATAGAAAATAGAGGAAAGGATTGAATCCCTTATCAGCTGGTATACAGAGTACTTAATGTACGCAATCCAGGCTGTCTGACATGAAACCAAGAGATCACACTTCCAGCCTGCAGATCACAATCCATCATTATGAAAACCTTATTAAGATAAAGACTTGATTTGAGATGCCACTTGAACTAATTTTGCAGATCCTCACATGGGGGCCAGAAGCCAGTGGAAGAAGGACTATTCCTTATTCACTATGCTTAAAATAAAAGAATGTTTGCTCTTGAAAAAAAAAAAAATGAAAACACCAAAGCCTTTCATTCCCTGTCTGAATAGAAATTCAGACGGAGAATGGCACTGCGGTTTGTGAGAACATACATGACAAGAGTGTCAGAAAGCAGTTTCAAAGGTAAAAAGCAGAGGAGCAGAATGTCTTACAGGAAAGTCCATCATCAGCTTCAGCCTGGCAAATTGCTTTTTGGATCATGGAAGGCTAAAACATTAGCAGTTTGGTATATAATTCCATAAAATTTCTCAAAGCAATAAACTATGTTAAATAAGGTACAAAATATTCCTTTCTTGAATTTAAAGTTGTTCTTAATTTTCTACCCCAAAGAGCACATTCCTGTTATTTATGGCTGTCTAATCAAAACATAGCTTATGTAAAACAAAGCCTTAATTGGCTTTTTATAAATAAATGCAAACAAGAACTGACTTCAAATGTCACATTAATCTCTACAAATATGTATTACTTTACAATGTTGGGATGTGACCATAGTAAACAGCAATAACTGGAAGCATAAATTTACTCAGTGCAAAAAAGGTGAGCCACAATCATACATTTAATTAGCTAATATATATCAAATGTAATGTAATTTCTCTTCAGATACGAGAAAAGAAACAACTACAAATCACAGACTAGAAACTTCGTTTACTGTACAACCTGTCTATAGGTTCATCCGTTCATGGGTGTTTACTAGGCTAACAACCACAAAGGCCTTTTTGAGCCTAGTGAGGAACCTCAGTGGATGTTCCAGTTGTTGGATATGCCCGGTTAGGTGCATAACAAAGGGACATTGTACTCAATGATAGGTCTGATGAATGTCTAACACATTGGCACAATGATTTCCTTGAACCTAGATGCCATACCTTTGTTTATAAGTTGTGCAACATAGAATGATTCCCTTACTACTATACAAATGTGATGGTCAAAGGCAAGATTACTGGCTATGTGTTTCCCTAAGTCTCTGACCAAAGGGGCAGCTCTAAGGGGTGTGTTGTCAATATGATAGTTACCAGGGGTGGATGACTTCCTGAAGGATACTATTATGCATTAATTGGCATTTAGTTTTAGCCCATGGTTCTGACACCAGTTATTTGTCTGTGTCAGCCCTTCCTGGAGAACATTTGTGTCAGTATGGGATTCAATGACAGTCCCTAATTTGCAATCATCTTCAAATTTAGTCAGCCAGAGTCCATTGACATTGGCCTTGACTTCAGAGAAGTAAATGCCAAAAAAGAGGTATCCAGCACTTGTGACTGGCCTCTTTGTAGAGGTGGACTCAAAAATTCTAACTTTTTGTGTCCTGTCTGTGAGTCAGTTGGCTATCCACTGGGTGATATATGGGTTTGTACCTAACTTCTTGAGTTTGTCAACAATGCCTGAGTGGGGTATTGTGCCAAATGCCTTGGCCAGGTCAAGGTAGGCAGTGTAAACCATTTTGTCCTCATCACTTGCTTTGGTGATCTTATCAAAGTCCACCAGGTTCAGTAGGCATGATCTGTCCTTGATGAAACCAAACTGGGCTGGGTCCAGTGTCTGGAGGTTTACTATATCATTACTGATCATTTCCATGATAATCCTTTCCATCGTGTTGCATATAAGACTAGTGAGTCTGTAGTTTCCAGGGTCTGTAGATAGCCCACCTTTGTGTAGAGGGATGACTGTTGCTGTTCTTAATTCATGAGGTACAATGCCTGTTTAGAGGCCACAGTTAAATAGCAATTCCAGAGGGCTTGATAAGTCATGTTTCATGCTATTTAGAAGGCATCCTGCAATATTATCTGGGCCCACTGATGCAGTGTTTTTGGCCTTCGTGATAAGTAGGGGGAGTCATATTTGATGGTATTTCCTGAGGGAAGGTTGAGGGGGAAAGAGGGGGAAAGTTAGAGCTGAATTTATTCGCCAGTAGATTTGCTATATCTTCTGGCTCAGTATAGGGGGATTTATTTACAATGAGTTCTGCACACAATTGTGTATTGCCTTTGAGCTTGCACATATAGCTAAAGAATGCCTTGTAGTTGTCCTTGGCCTGGGAAGCCAAATATGCCTCATATCTGGCTTTGGTAGACTTTATTTGTCCCCTGAGTTGTTTGTTTAGTTTGAGGAGAGTGTTTTTACCCTTCTAGGTGATGCGCCTACTAATTTTTGCTATGATTTTTTTTCCTTCTGTTATACTGCTTATTGATTTTTTGATCCCACTAGGGTGGCTTGTTTTTTGAGTTAGTTCTGTAGTTCTTACTGGTGGATACAGCTGCCTCTATGCAATTATTAACATGCTTGTATATGGTTTCTGTGAATAGTTCTGCATAGGCTGCCATGTTCTCAGTGTTTATGGGGGGGGGGGGGCTTGAATTTTTGCCAGTTTATTACTTAATAGCAGGAAGTTAGCCTTAGAGTAGTGCCTGAATATTCCAGGTTTAACTGGGGATCCAGGTTTTATTTTTACTTCAAAGGAGACCATTTTGAGGTCTGACCTTAGCAGGGAAGACATTACAGTAGAGAGTGTGCAGCACTCTCTCATATTAGTGAGGACCAGATCGAGTATGGTTGCAACCCTGCTTGGTGTATTGATAATCTGGTCCATGAAGTTTGTGTTTACAAAATCCAGGAATCTCTGTGCCTGTACTTTTGTTGTGATATAGGATTCCCAGTTAATAGTGGGGCAATTAATGTCACTCATGTGTATGCTATTAGGTTGGATGGTGAGTGTTTCCAAAAAGTTTAAATACAGGTATGGGTTTCCTGGGAGATAGATGGGGACCTAGAGCTTGCAAGTAAGTAGTATTGGATTTTGCCTATGGTGATTTGAACATGGAGCAGCTCAAGTGCATTGTCTTGTTTAACCAGCCTTGAGGTATATTTATTTCTGATGTAAACTGAGACACCCTCCACTTTCAGTCTCTGTCTGTGTAGTAGCTGGTCTAAATGTGTGGAAGGCATTATAATCTTGCACTGTTGGTGCTCTTTCCTCATGTTTAAACCATGTCTCAGTGACCACACAAATGTCAGCATTCTCTAGGGTGAAGTGAGTTTCTAGGGAGTGGAGTTTTTTTTTTTTTTTTTTTTTTTTTTAGTAAACTCCTTGCATTGAGCAGTAATACTTTTAGATTTCACTGGTTTTGATTTCTTATATCCGAAGTACTTTCAGTTTGGCATTGTCTAAAAAAGGCAGTGTCAGGTAAGACAATGCTTTAGCTAATATTCAAAAGCCTAGAGGGGAGAGGTGCAGACCATCCCTGGAAAAGCACCATGGTCTGTTGAGCATCTCCTTCCATGCTGACAAATATTGCACCCCCTTAGAATGACACCAGAAACTTAGCCAATTATTAAAGTCAGTCATCTTTTGTTCATATTGTGGCATCTTCCTTGGAGAAGGTAAAATAATGCTCAATGATAGGCTCATACTGGCCTGGGACAAATATTCCAAAAACTCCATGATGTCTCTCTTAGGATCACCTACTCAAGAACGAAAGTGCAAAACACCAGCACCCACATAGCCAACACCACATGGTTGACAATCGGAACACAGACAACGTAATTACTGCACAAAAAAGGAAAATAAAATTTCCTTTTTTGTGCTAGCAGGGGGGCTACACCCCCATGCACCCCCCACCCCCCATAACTTTAATATGCCAACTCTGAGATCGCACTACAGTCCAAGAATGGAAATCTTTCCATTCTGCAATATGAAGACATACCATTTCCCCATTGTCGGCATTTTGATTGTCGACCGTGTAGTGTCGGGTATGTGGGTTTCGGTCTTCTCAGCTGTCGTACTTCTGTAGGGGACCCCTCTCTTCATATAGTCTAGGAAGGTACGTCTCAGGTCATTTACACCCTTGTGGACTGTGACTGAGTCATATTGGTACTTGTGGTTTAATGACCTGAATGTGTGCATAATGTGGTGGATCCTAGCCCCTGATAAGCAAATGACCAATACTTTCTCCTTACTCAGCCTGGTGAGAGGAACATCACTGTGTCTCATGATGGAGTCTTTATTGACCTGAATGTTGGATTGTGTGGTGGCTTGCTTTATGGGCTTAGAAATAGAGGATCCATGAGATGTGACTGTATGTGTTGATATGGTTGTTGTTTTGAAAGAGTGCATTTGGGGCTGCTGGGGGGTATTTGTTGTATGTACTTTGTCTCAGAGGTCTTTGGGGTTTAGGAAGGTTGCATTTAAGTATCTCGGCATATGTGGGTCTATATGTCTGCTTTGAATTGTATGTGATGGGTGCGGTCTGTGTACTACTGACAACCTTACTGACACTAGGAATCCATTTATGTGAGATCTTTGCCTCCAATGATATTGTGTAAATCCATCTCTCACATACCATATCAGTTTATTTGTTTGTTTTACCTGGTAGTCAGTAGATAAGAGGCAATTTCTACATTGCCTCATGGCACCCATATCAACCAAGCTGGTAACAAAGGTAGTGGGAAAGTTCATATCCATGGCAACAGACCCTTTTTTATTGATTAGACAGTTGGAGTGAGAATATAAAACAGTGTCAGGAGTATCTGGTTTGCAACTCTGGGGTTAGTGCATGTCACTGCAATCTAGTTGGCTTGTGTGCAACTAGTAATGGTGAAATTTCAATCATGCTTTTACAGGAAAAATGTCACTCAAGTTGTCTGTGTCTATACAGGGCACTGCCAAAGACTTGACAGATAACTAATAAGAAGACCCTGAAAATTCAAAGATGATGTATTTAGGCAGATATTCTGAAGTTAGAAACAAATCAAACAGTACTTGCCATAAACAAAGAATTAGCTTGTCAAGAATGATGAAAAGAGGGGAGGATGTTACATGAATGGCTACTGCCTGGCTACTGCTAGATCTGCTCTCACCACAGCTTCACTTTGCTGGGATATAATTCTCCTTTGCTTCTTCTCTCACCAGAAGTAAAACATTAGAACCAATCCCAAAATGAGAAGTAGGCCACAGCCTCTTTGGTGATACACAGTCTTGTCCCAGATGATGCAATGGTCTGTAGGCTTACTGTAGCCTTTTCCTGGTAAATGCCTTGAATAGCAACTAGACTAATAGGGAACATCAAGCACAGACACTCAGTGACCAACCACAAACAGTCAGGAATCACTGCCATCTGTTCCTTCTCTCACCAGGAACAGAATATAAACACAAATTCCAAGGTAGCACTTATGAAGTAGTTATTAGGATTTCTGGGAATCAGCAGTCTCCAGGAAATAATGTCCCTGTGCTCCTTCTTTCCCTAGGAGAAAATGAAAGCACTAATCCCAACATAACTACTAAGAGGCAGAATGTGGACTCTATAATAATTAGTGGTCTTGTAATAGATATTGAAGATTTTAAAGGTAAGATGAAAAAAATGGGTTAATATCCTAAGCACTGCCGTGTGCACTAAGCAGTTAGATACGAAAGAGGGGGTAACTTAAGCTTTAAATGTCTAAGTGGAGAGCCAGTAATTTTAAAAGAGCAAGACAGAGTGAAAGTGGGTGGGCACTTTTGTATTCTGGTTCTATGGAATACAGCGGGATGGCCAATAAATTTAAATAGTTGAAGGGGAGTGATTTCATAAAATGATAATTTTGTGCTTACTCACAACAGCCAATGAAAGGGGAGAGGGAATGAGATATGTGGTCAAATTAAGATAAAGACAACTAGAAACACAGTTGTGTTTAAGAACACAGCAGCAGAGTGGGAAGGTGGGAAAAAATTCTGTGTGACTCACATGAGACACAGCTGTGGTCTCTTTCCTAGTTTTAATATGCAATTAAAAGCAGAATACAAGTAAAACACAGCGTAAAGAAAACAAATCACAATGTACAAAATAGAAGAAAGCAGTAAAGTAATACAAAATACAAGAAAGCAAAAGCAAACTAACCTTTACCTTACAGCAAATTGTGTCAGAGTCAGGGTGAGCTATTACAGTAAAGTCTAGATATATACAGCAACACGAATACATCAGCAGAAATTTACATCTAGTATCTCATAAATGCAATTCAATCTTATTTAAGCATGTCTCACATGATGGGATCTGTTTTGTAACTGAATGGCTAATTATATCATTATTGAAATGGCAAATAATTCATAACACCTCCTCCAAAAGAAGACTCTTACAGTTTTTCAGGAGTATCATTTTGGGAGAAAGAACCATCAACATGGTAAACAGGAACATATCCTTAGAAATAATTAAAGTTCTGTGAGGAATTTCAAGAAGAAAACTAGGCAGAGATATTGAAGAAAGTAGCATGCAGTAGATCAGAGATTAATTTTGCAAGTACACACTATGGATTAGGCTTTATTAGCAATCCTATGCTAGCAATGTAAATATCCCAGAGTATGACTCTTTAAGGGACCTGGAGTGAAATTATTCCTTGTGAGAATTTATTGGAAGGCATTCATTTTGTGGCAGAAGGGGCACCTCAAAGGTGTGCAGTGATAAGTTCCCATGTTTCTTCTCATTCCAGCTAAGGGCCTTCACAGCTTTAGACTAACAAAAAAACTTTGTATGTACCCTTTTTATTTCACCGATACAGGCTCAATCTAGTACAAGAAATTAATCGTCACTTACCTACCTATGAGTAATCTCTTCAAACTTAACAACTAACCATCTCAAAAGCAATTGAAGTGTTTTTGGCTTGAACAAGGTGAATTACATGACTTACTTTGCAGTATCTTCAAAATGATCCACACCATAGGATAGACTAACCTACTAAGTACTTCCCTCCTCATAAGTTAGGCTACTACTTTTCTAAGAAGGGTGAAAAGTTCAATTTTCATGAAGACACTCAAGAGAAGTAGGCCAAGAGCACAGCCTTGTACTGCTCTAATACACAAGAAGGAGGAGAAAACACAACTGCCCACTTTACTTGCTGGGACCTATTTAAATTATTGCTTACAGGATCATGAGATAATGTTAGGTAAAATTGTCCGAAACACTTCTAGTTTATTTCCATGGAGGCAGACGATGTATTATTTTTGTTTTCTATATTACTACAATGAAGAGGTCTCCAAAATTCCACATAGTGTTCTAGCTAAAAACATTTAGATGTTTGGAAGGAGAAATGGGTAGAAGTGCAGTATAGCTTTTTCAAGGAAGAACAGAATCAGACTAAACTGTAATGGATACTGGTAGATGTGGCTACATTGGGAGAGGCGGCAGAGGGAGAAATTTTAAGAAGGATCATGGGTTATTGTTTCTGGTGTGGCAACAGGACGGGCATCAAAGTAGGACATGGAGATGGAGATGTACTAGTTAAAGGACATGATGACATGAGTAGTAGAAAACAATAGGAGGAGGAGATGAAATATAGGTGCCAGAGTATGGGGTGATATTAAGGCAAGTTGGTGAAGCAGAATTAAGGTATACATGGGTAAAAGAACATGGGAAGAGAGAAAAATCAAAAATCAGTGGGAGAACTGTAATCTAGAAGGTTGAAAAATGCTTACAGTTAATTTTGGCAGACACAATTGAAATGGAGCATGTCTAGACTGTAGGGGAAGCTGACAAACTTGAAGGAAACTCAGACAGAAGCAGATGAGAGGAGTTAGATAATGGTCAAAATGTAAGATATATACTAAACTGTTAAACTGGCAGCTAAAGCAGCAAATGAAGCAGACCTGTGTGAGAGCAAATCTTATAACCAACCTATAGACGATGGCAGGTTTGTAATGAGGGAAGACCTCAGATGAGTTTTTAGGAGCTTTTATGGCATCTTATGTTAAGAGTTAGATTCAATTAGAGATGATTTTCTGGCTTCTTATGTAAATGTTTTGCTGTGGGGAGAGGCTTGCAAATATTCACATGTATACCAGTGGGGGCAGTGTTTGCTCTTATAAAACATATGAGGACAGAGAGGACTAGGGACTTAGAAGGATAACTGCCTGACTAATATTTACTATGATGCAGGTCTAGGAATTGAACAGAGTTTGACTGAAAATTAAATATACTGATGTCTGGGCATTTCAGTGCTTAATGTACAGGGCCAGCACTGTTTGTGGTTTTAACAAAAGTAAAGGATGACCTAGCGTATCAAGCAAACATTTTGATCTCTCTGTGTAATGTGAATCCTAAAAGATATGTTAGGACTGTGACAGCTAACTTAGAAAAGGAACTGCCATAAATTAAGATGTGTTCATAAATAAATGGCAGGTTGTTACTGTGATGGTCCCTTCTCCGGGCCAGTAATCAAGGAGCCTCAATCCTCACCATAGACACAGGTGAGGGATGGCCACTGGGAACAAAATGAATACACACAGTATTTTCAGATGCAGCTCTCTGTACCAAGCAGAATTTCCCTTAAAATCACACAAGAAGCACACTCCAGACCTGGGGCTGGACTGTCTGTCTCTCTCCAGGCCCCAGATAAGACTCTACACTGACCACTTTGGAGCTCTGGTCCCTGTTCCAAGTAGCTGACACACACTTGGATATTTGATTTTCACACACACACACACACACACACACACACACACACACACACACACACACACACACACTCACTCACGTGCACACACACACACACACACTTCTAGTTTATTTCCATGGAGGCAGACGCACACACAGACACACACACACACACACACACACACACACACACACACACACACACACACACACACACACACCTGGGAAAGGCGGGCACAGATTTACCAGCTGTTCCCCCTCTACCCAGATGATAAGGTAATTAGAGTGCTACCAGTCAGCTACTTTAAGTCTCTTACAAGTGTACCCAATTATACTGAGTAAAATTAATACTAATACAAAGGGTAGAGTTTGACCAGTGTTACAAGACTTTCAGGAGTGGCCACAGTGTCACTAAAGTAAGCATAAGTACTCTTAAGATGTTAAAAGCATTCTCTAAAAGCCAGCAACAATGAAAGGTATAGAAATATTTAATAATAAATAATAAAATAGAAAACATAGGAATACTGAATATCTAGTTACAATAAACACCAGAGTTTCAATCACAGGAGATACAAAAAATAACACAGTTGGATAGATCCACACAGATGCAGAAAATAATACTTATCTAATCTCACTATATTTTCCTGACTGACTAAAGAATTACTGTTCCCTGGTTACTTACTAAAGGAAGGCAAGATGATGTGTGTTGAGTTTCTTACTACAGTAAGGCAAAATGATAAGTATTGAGTTATTTACCACAGCAAGGCAAGATGAAGTGTGTGGTTGCGTGAGATATCTCATCTTTCCCGTCAGGTTCCAAAGAGCAAAATGCTGCTATGAGATTTCTGTCATGTCTCTCACTAATATCTAAAGAATCATTTCAGTGCTTGTTATAGAATGTCATCAGATCTGGTCACCTGAATCTAGTATAATACTCACCCAGAGCTTTGCTAAGATTTGTTGCAGCATATGAAAGCTATAAACATTTTCAAAACCTTCCACCCTTCCAGTATAGCAATTAGCCCACCCCTAAGAACAATACAGTAGGATTCCTAATCCAGGTTTTCCCAGACATTTTTGTTTCATGCTGCAAAAAAAAACATCCAGGTGGAGCAGCTGACCTAATCTTTAATATGACATCCATGACTCTTATGAACAATCAGCAATCTTACTTAATAGATTTAAACCAAGTGAAATCCTGTTAAATAGTCCCTGATAATTACAAAATGCAGTATAACTAAAGTAAACTGGAAAGCTGCTAAAAAGAAATCAATTATATTTCCTTCTTTAAACTATAAAAGTATACATACATAACTATGCACAGTCTTGTCAAAAATTAAACCCCAAATGATGGCAAGACCTCTGATTCTGAAACAGAAAAAAAATATATATATGTATAAGTCTGTGTGTGTATCTATCTGTCCATATATTTATATTATATGTGCATGTATATATAAATATATCTATATCTATATATATCTATCTACACACACACACACACACACACACACACACACACACACACACACACACACACACACACACACATATATAGATATAGATTTTATACATAGATACGTGCGGTGTGTGTGTGTGTGTGTGTGTGTGTGTGTGGTGTGTGGTGTGTGTGTGTGTGTGTGTGTGTGTGTGTGTGTGTGTGTGTGTGTGTGTGAGTGTCTTACAAATTGCTCCTTCTTTGGAACAGGTTCCTATTAACATTAAGCAGAGCTCTTCTGTGGCCCTCTTCAAATGCAATTTGTATCAATGGATGGGGAGTCACAAATTCACACTGGGGTAGTGCCTGTGTCCGTTATGGACAAGGGCAATCTGTAAGACACTCAATGCATAGGCCCAAATCCATGCTATCCTCTTGCCCTTAGGAGTCATCAGTTTATATTGGCTAGGCTTTTAAGAGCCCTTAAGCTATTAACCTACTAATCTCCTATGAACTTATGAATTTATATATTTGTTTATTTCTACACACGCATATATATATATATATATATATATATATATATATATATATATATATACATACACATGTATAATGAAATGCTTACATGTTCTTGAAATGTCCAAACCTAGAACTTCAAGTATTTATTTATTTACTTATTTATTTATTTAACATTTGGTGACCAGGAAAGTCTGACTGGGTTAGAAACCCATTTTCAGCAGAGGCTTGGGAAGAAAAGCTCCACAATAAATTACAACGTAGGATTACATCGTAGGATATGATAATAGAACAGAGTTTAAATCTTATAATAGTTATACTTGAGCAAGACAAATAGATGAGATAATTTACATTTTACATAAGACATTCCAAAACTAAAAAATAAAAATAATGTCAGGATAACTCAGAGGTATACAGGGAAGTAAGAGTGGGGTATACTGACTGTAAAATGATTCTAGAGGAGAGAACTGAGGCTAAGACACAGGGATATAAAGGAAGAGGGAGTAAAAGGAGAAACTAATAGGGGGCAAGGAAGACTGAGGCTGTTAACAGAGAGGCAGGAGGGTTAAATGAGTAAAGTGAGTGAGAAATAGGGGTGGGGTACATGGAGGAAGGAGAAGGAAAGGAGAATTAGTTTTGGAGAGGGAAGTTCTTTAAAATGTATTGGAATCTAGGTATAGCTCTGGTAATGTATTCCAAAGTTTAGCAACTGTGTAGGAATATAGGCACTGTCCAGCTTTTTTGTTTGGTTGTTATAGAGTTACTAAATGCTTATCTTCAGATCATAGATCCCTTGTCGGTAGATATTTCTGGAGAATTGTTTTTAAAGCTGGACAGCTATCAGGTTTATATATAATTTTAGTGGATGTAAGTAGTTGAAAATAGTTTAGGTAATTTGGGAATTCAAGCCAGTTAAGAGCAGTAAGGGCAGAGCAATGGTGTTTGTAATAGGATCCGCCTATAGCAAATTTAGCAATTTTATTGTAGCATGATTCAAGCTTATTTTTTTAGAGTAATCGGTTGCTGAGGAATGGTGTTTGTAATAGGATCCGTCTATAGCAAATTTAGTAATTTTATTGTAGCATGACTCCAGCTTATTTTTTAGAGTAATTGGTAGATTGGTTAGAATGGGGTCTCTGTAAAGTAATGAGGGAAGCAGATAGGTAGTGGCCAGAGTGGTTCTGGTGGCTGTATTCAATTTATTTATTTATTTATTTATGTATTTATTTATTTTGCTGCTAGAGCTTCCCAAGTTTACAGTGTGCTTTCTTAATTGTATTTTGTATACGCAGATCAAAAGTGAGTTTATTGTCTATAGTTACTCCTAATACTTTAGCATGTGTGACCTGTTCAGTTTCAGTATTATTTAATGGCTATATCTTAAAGATGGGTGAGAGAGTCTTGGATGCAAATAGGGGGAGTTTGGTTTTATTGGGGTTTAGCAAAAGTTGTGCACTGTTTAGCCAAGTTTCAGTAGAAGAAAATGGAGCTTGGGTTATTTGCTGAAGATGTGTTATATTGTTGGAGGAGGAGATAATGGTCGAATCATTGGCATATTGAATTTAGAAGCTTTCATGAGAGCGGTATTATGTAAGGGACTTCAGAACCTGAACTACTTCTTCTGAAGAAGTCCCTTATGTAATAGGGACAAAAGCACTTAACTTTCAATAAAGTATTTTTGTTTTTATGATCATAGTGCATGCCTTGATTTTAACCACAACTGGAAGTTTTTTGTTTATGAGTTGTATTGGCTTCCCTGGGTCAGCACTATTGGTTTTACTAAGCTTTCATGGGAGGCAGTGTAAAGGCTGTTTATGAATTTATTGAAGAGGAGGTGTCCAAGGGTTACTCCAGTGTTGTTAGTCCGATAGAGGGAGAGACTGCCTTGCATTTTATGCATTGTTGTCTGTCAGATAAGTAGCTGGTAAACCATTTTAAGGTAGATATGGAAAGTCCAAGAGATGAGAGTTTTTGTAATAGTTCTGGGTGTGAAACAGTATCAAAGGCCTTAGAAAGGTCAAGAAGTATAAGTGAGGTTAATAGTCCTAAGTCTCTTGCTTTATTCACTATATCTGTGAAGGAGATTAGTGCAGATGTGGTACACCTGCAGAAATCTAACATAAAAATGTAATGTTTCAATTGACAAAATTTGGACAAACAAGACAAGGTCTTTTGCTGGAGGGCAAGACACCTTGCACCCCCATACCCTGGCTAACTATATATACCAGTTATGAGATCACACTACAGTTTATAAAGGGCAAATTCACTGATCCCTATTATTCCACAATCTCACAAAAAAACCCAAAAAGCCAATCATTTTGGAACAGTTGATTTTTGATCAGCTGTACCAGCTTTTAACTTTTTGATGAAAATAAATTGTTGATATATATATATATATATATATATATATATATATATATATATATTTATATATATATATATATATATATATATATATATATATAAACAAACACGTGTGTATGTGCATGTATATATGTATAAATGAATAAATATATATATATATATATATATATATATATATATATATATATATGTGTGTGTACACACTCTTTACTTCTGAATTGCATTAATATTCTGCAGTACAAGTCCTGTTTCCCAGATACAAATGATAAATTCATATATTCCTAATGTGTAAAAGAACTTCAGCTCTTTAAACCTTCATTTCAGTCTCATTAATAGTGACTTTAAAAATACAAGGAATTGCACTAAAATAGTTTATAAAAAGACCACTGAAAAATAAAGCACTAGCATAACAGTAAAAAAAAATGTGGTAATTTAATTTAGTGTAATCTCTTCGTCCTTTAAACAATATACAGAACACTAAATTATGATCCTATTTAAAAATATCACCCGTGCAGGTGAAAAATGAAATTCATAAGAGCCTCTTGAGTAACAGTGTCGTCCAGAACGTCTACAGCTGTTAAATCTAATTAGTCTTCTTTTAGCTTTTTTTTAATTTTAGGAATTATCTCTCCAAAAATTAGCAGTTTTATAAATAAAAATCTGAGAGAGTAAACAATCATTTATCAAATACAAATTTGTTGGCATCTCAAAACACACTGTGGAGTTAAAATAAAAATCCAAAACAATACCAGATGAAGTGTTATCTGTATGCAGTCATCAGATTATTCAGGATGTGAGTGAGCAGAAAACTCATTTATTTGATTGATTACAAACCCCACAGGCTGATGAGTATCAGTGAGTTTAGTAAGCTGATTGACAGAATGGTAACATTTCTGTAAAATCTTTCCAAAGTTCTTCAGAGATAATTTCTTATCTTTCAGTGAATGTGAAGGATAGGTAATGAATCAACTCAATAAAATATACCATTAACAGACACTGTTTCTGCTATATTGCTAACAATGTACTGTATTTTGTATATAAAAATATCATAGTTCTGAAGCTTGAGGAATTGGAGTTCAGTCACATAATTTTAATATTCCTTCCCATAACTAAATGACTAAAGTAAAATTTAGCTGTAAATCTACATTTCCCAGTAATATAAATTGATAAATGAGCAACAAGAGTCCCATAAACATCATAGCAGTGACTCTGGTGGTATCTATTTGCTTGGAATTGATGGTGTCACCCCTAGCATTACCCTACTTGAAAATCTGTTGTAAAAATGAGTCAAATAACATTTTAAATATCCTAGATGATTGTTTGTAAGCAAGCATTGCCAGATAATCTACAAAGGCTTAGTCTGTAGCAGGAGAGCATACAGTGTTTGACAGCTCTGAATGCCAAATTATGCCCTTTGGAGAAGACTCACCAAGGTATTACAAAACTGTCTCAGCAACAGGGTATATGCAGTGAAGTGGAAAATTTATTTCCGTTGCCCTTCATGGCAGATGCACAGGTTCTAAGAAGCACCCAAGAGGCTCCATCCTAAGGACCTTTACATTTTTCATCATCTTTGCCAATACGTTATTAACAATGAAAGAGGTATCACCACGTTATTGTATACAGGCAGCCTAATAATCTGGCCCACATTTGCATATGCATCCTCAATCCAAAACAGTCACAAGATGGCATTGGAAAGACTGCAATTTGATTATAATGCAAACTTCAGGTTACTAATGAAAAAGTACAAAATATTTAACAAACAAGATATTCAGCAAAGCCCCAGGTGAATATTAAATATACCTACAAGGAAGTTTGCAAAACAAAATGCACCATGGTTTCTACACTTATGTATACACCTGAACCACACTTTCTTCATCAGTCTACTCACAGATATGTTAAAAGCATAACTACAACAAAATCAAATATGGCATGGAAGTTACTCATGATTCCATTCCCTCAAAGATACTCAACAAAAGCAAAGGGATCATTTTCACATCTAAAATACAAACTGTGCTTACTATCATTATCAAATATTTTATTTATATTTGTTGTCCGGGGTACACCTATAGGATAAACAAAATATACAGTGCCTTCTCCATGCCACAAACTCCAAGAGTTGTAGTATTATAACAAAAAGTTAAACAAGAGAAGCTGCCATAATTTAACTCCACACTCACTGAATACCTTAGAAAAAGCATGGCCCTTACTCAATGACTTGACAGTGCCCTGTTACCATATTTTATTTATATTTGTTGTGGTACACCATTGATCTCTACAGACCTTTTTTCAGACTTAGCTCAGGAGTGATGTCTAGTAAAGTGGCTTGCTCAAAGTCACAAAATTAGGCAATGGAGGCTGAGGGGATCAAATCTTGCCCCACTGGGCCACAGGAAGCAGTTTCGTAATCCTCTAACCCAACTCTCAGATGGTAGGTCTCCTTTGAAGTGCTAGTTAATAAAATCTGTTGTTCAGTTTCCCTATCACTGGAACAAGAATGGCATTAATATCCTGAAAGAAGCTAATTACCTTCCAGCCAAACACAGAGCTGAGCAAGAGATAGAATACTAAACAGCCTTCATAACACAGTACATCATGGCAGCCTCAGATCCAGCAGAAGGAAGCACAGTAAACTCCCTTGTTGTTAGAAGTAGGATAAACAAAAGATACAGTGCCTTCTGCATGCCACCAACTCCAAGAGTTGTAGTATTATAACAAAAAGTTAAACAAGAGAAGCTGCCATAATTTAACTCCACAATCACTGAATACCTTAGAAAAAGCATGGCCCTTACTCAATGACTTGATGGTGCCCTGTTACCATAGTAAAATATATCACTTCTATCCATCTCACAATCTTCTTTTAAATATGGTTAAATGCATAACAATAACTAATCATATCTAATATGATGTCTGTTTACCACTTTTTCATTACTAAAACTGGTAAGTTTAAAATTAGGTCTCCCAAAATGTAGAGGCTCTCTTCAATGTTTACAAAGCTATCTGACTGTAATATCTCATAAAAATTTGAGATTTATCAGTCAGATTATAATATAAAATGAATATCTCACTTATAAGTCAGCATTATTGTAACTCATGTTTCAGCAAGTGAAGCCGGAAAACTGACTTTAATAGACAATATGATGCTACAGCCTTGAAGTTCAGACTTCAATATTATGCTGTGGCTTTTATAATCTAGAAGAAATCAGCCAATTGGCTGAAACTGTAGGAATCTCATTGCCACATACACATCATGTAGAATATAAGAACATATGAATTAGAAAATAATATATAGGAAAATTTGCTTTATTATTCTGCTTTGTCATATGACCATTCCTTTGATCAAACGTATTCCCTTCTGACAACCATGTCCTCCTTTATCATTAATAATACCTACTTGTTGAATAGCTAGGGCCACTGTATACTTGGTCTGTTTTCAGGGGCAATGTCTGGTTAAATGCTTTGCTTAAGGTCACATAGTAAGCAAATAAGAGCTCAGGGAATAAAACCCTGTACCACAGGAACTACAGCTCATAGCCTTTACCCACTCCAGCAACTGTCACCATTCCTTTCAGCCTACCCACAGCTGCAGCTCCAACAGGCCATTTCTTTTCCAGATTAAAAAAGTGGCAATCTCTTTAGGTAGCTTGTAAGGTCCCATGTATGGAAGGCTTTCCAGAGGGACTTTATAATCTGATTAGCACCAATACTTTATTACCATTACTTAAAGTATATAAAGCTTGTTATAGAGACTTGAAGGGAGAAACTCCTCCATTATGTAGTACTTAAGTCAGTGAAATTTCCTAGGCATATTTTTCATTTAGGTCTTTTAAGAGAATGTACATTACACACTTTTAATGGTTGTAACAACCTAAAGATTTAAAGGTCTCCTTCCCAAACATGTGCACCATAACCAATCTGGTTTTGGTCAGAATAGACAGAAGTAAGACAGGCAGAAGGTCATAAGAGCATACAATGTATGATAGGAACTAGTGGGCAGGTAATTCAGACTATGTTTGCTTTGTCAAATACCACCCACAAGATGTACTCTCTGGGGAGTCAGGCTGGGTATAAACTTTTGAGTATCCATCAAATTATCATAACTCTTTCTTGAAGGTAGCAAGGGTGTCACTCTGCTTAACATACATGGGAAATATGTTCCAGAGGTATAGAAACAATGGTTAATTAATCTATCTCATCAACTCATTTTACTTGTATGTTAGCAGGAACTTAAACCTATGCTTTTGGTGTTTATGTAGCAACTCATCTTGTGAAGTATAAGAGATCCATTAATGTGCATTCTTTGAAGACAAGGAATGTCATGCATGGCTCTTTACATGCACAGGAGCCTATAAAAGACAACGAATAGCGATAAGGCTTCGAGTTTGCCTAAGTAGCTAATATTTTTTGAACAATAATCTTTTTTGTCAGTAGCCTTTGAGCCTTTCTAGCTTCAGCATATGTCATAGATCAAATAACTTTGGAAATCAGTTGCACTAGGCACAAAACTTCCTGACTACAATTGCAATAATGTAGTCAAAGTTAAGGGAATTGCTGGTCCATATAGTGAGATGCCAGACTAGCGGGTCCATGTGGAGAAGGAGCTGGTTATGCTAATGCTGCACTTTTCCTACTTTAAGTATGAGTCCTTTCTCTGTGCACCATTGGTTTGTAAGGACTTGTTTTTGTTAAAGATCTTCTGAATCAGTGGGGAATGGATGATGACACCCAGCTTGCAGTCATAAGTGAATTTGTGGTATGGAGGTCAGAGAAGTCTATATAACAGAAAGGAGAGGTGCTAGTAATCAGTCCTGTTGTACACCCCTAGTTAATTTCCTACCTTATGAAGTGGCATCTGCCAGCTTAATTATGTGAGTTCTATGCTTCAGCCAGTTCATAATCCATCTTACCACATTACAGTCTATCGTTAGTTATTTTCAGTAGCTTAGAATACCAGTATGGAGTACAGTGTTAAAGGCCTTGGACAGGTTTAGATATAATGTGTGGACTGAGTGGTCACTGTCCACTACCTCTGTTCTAAAAGTTTACAAAGCTGAGTAGATATGATCTGCCCTTGAGTACTGCTGGTCAGCTGTATGAGATTTCTAACATTGTACTTTAAGAGGTCAGATATATGTTCAATGGTTTTGCAAATTAGGCTAGTTAGGCAGATAGGCCTGTAATTCCTAAGTCAATGATAGGGTCATTGTGCAGAGGCACTATTTCAGCTGTTTTCCAACCCAGAGACATACACTGCAGCTTGACTAAAGTTAAGCAAGAGCATGGAGTCTTCAGCAAGGGCATGCATATTGCTATTATTTAGACATCAAGGTAAATTAGAACTAAATATCTGTATCTGTGGTCACACTGGGTCACTTTGGATTAATTCCATACACTACAAGGTGTGCTTTTTGAGTATCCTACACCAAAGACGTATCTGTACTATTCTGATGTTAGTTTAAGTTCATGTCCAGGTTTGGTCTTTCCAATGATCATGTTTAGTTCCTTGCTGATATTTCTGATTAAGTCTTTAATGGGGGTGGATTTGTTTTTGAATTTTTGTTTAACTTTTGTTATAGAGCATATTTATACTGATATTTCACTAAGATGGTTTACTATTAAACATTATATTGTATTTGGTTCTAATAAGAAAAGATAGATCTACACATTCTATGTGCTGGAGTAGAGTTCAATTAAAAAAATGCAGCTGGACCTACATGTGGAGAGGTGACATTGCAAGTAAACTTAGCTTGTCAAGAATTTAAGCAAGTTCATATATTTAAAATCCTTGGATTCAGAATTGTATACCATTGTGGGGTTACTGACTTTAAAGATCAAGGTTACAGATATGTGGTCTGATTTACCCAGGTATGGCAATACTAAAGGCTTTGCACACTTTGGGGCAAAGCTGGTGAGGACCTGATTCAGAATGTGTCAGCCCCTAATAAGCAGGTTAACTTTTTCTTCTAAGCTGTTATCAGTTACTAGGTCTACAAATCTTTGAGTATACCCAACTTTACAGGTGCAGAAATACCTCACAATCTCTTAGCACAATAATTCTGGACAAAGCCAAAAATAATGGGATGGCAAAGCCCCAAAAATAGGAACAGATTTTAAATATTGCCCTTTCAAACCTAGAATCCACTAGAATAACTGTCTTTGCATTAAAACACATTTTCTGGAGGATATGAAGTCTTAAACTCAAATTTATAAATACATGATCTGGCAAAAAACATAAATTTTATGAGGAACAAACCAAAAGTATGAGACAAAAAATGTGGACATTCTGTGAAATTTTGGATTGTTGAAAGAAATGAGTATAGTTATACTAATTAACAGAAGGATAATTGACATCACCCGATATGAAGTTCATTCTTTATAAGGTTATTCACAAGTGCGTTCAGGAATCCATCATGGTATACTGGGAACATGGGCAATGTCCTATAAGAGATTATAAACAGATAGTTATTCTTAATGAAGGAAAACTAGAGTTCAACTAAAGTATTAGGGTCACTAGGGAATTGTTCAGAGACAAGACAGTTTTTCAATGAAATGTTAAGATATGCAAGACAGATATGATGAATAGTAAACAGAATTACATTTATCATATTGTTAAAAAAAATCTTTTACAGCTCAATTTAAATTCTGAAGAAGAAAAAAAAACATTTGACATCCTTTCACAAAAAATGCAAACACAGCTGTCTTGGGACCCCAAACTAATGTAGCACTCAAAGCTCTCAGCTTTTTAGTA
The DNA here is from genome assembly GCF_019279795.1 of Protopterus annectens. NCBI lineage: Eukaryota > Metazoa > Chordata > Ceratodontiformes > Protopteridae > Protopterus > Protopterus annectens. The sequence goes on from NC_056734.1 coordinate 667,237,675, forward strand.
GAAGAAATCTGGACAAAGTAAAAAAAAAAATAATAAGGGGACAAAGGCCGAAAATAGGGACAGTTTTTAAAAATTATTATAAGCTTAGAAAGTTGCTAGAATAACAGTTATTGCATTAATGTATATTTTCTGAAGGATATGAAGTCTGAAACTCAAATATATGTCACTATTTAGTGGCTTCAACCCTCAATGATTTGACAGGAATCTACAAATTTCATGAGGAACAGACCAAACATATGATGCAAAAATATGGTCATTCTGTGAAAATCTGCACAGTTGAGAGATATGGCAGCACCTCTCATAAAACATTCCAAGGTGCAGTGTCATATGACTTCTTCAGGTCCACAAACCACATTTAGAATATTCTGATGAACTCCATAAATTCCATCAATAACCTGAAAGGAAAAAAATTTAATCCCCTCTTCCATGTCCAGGAAAGAATGATACTGATCCTCCCAAAGCAGGGACTCAACTACCGACAAAGCATCCTTTCCAGTATCCTGGCAAAGACTTTCCCAGGGAAGTGAAGAATATGATTCATCTATAAATAGAACGCACAATCATTCTTCCATTTATAAAAATCGGAATAACAATCCAAGTTTATGAGTTAAGAATTATAGACTTTATATCTGCCTATATTTCCTATACACTTACATATAATTATCACTTCTACCAAGACATTAAATATGCTTTTCCCTCAATCCTCATTTTTTAAAAGCATGCCCTCATAATTGATTTTCTCTTTCCTTTCCTTCCACGTTCTTTGTTTTTAACCATTGTTGTACTCAAGTATTATAGGTTCCTAGGTACATATTAACTGACCCATGAGGATATTTAGAAGCTTAGCCATATATTCCCATGAACTTTTAGCTTTTATATTTTAAGTATGAATAGCACAGATATGAGTAGAACATTTCCATGTTGCACCTATCCATGTCAGACAAGATTACTAAATCAGGAATGAATTTACAGTTATCCATCCATATATCCAGATTAGATATGAACAGTGTAACAGACATACTTTGCATTATGTTGAGAGGAAAATGATTCCAAAGAAGAGGTGTCCCCTGTGATGGATATATATCCCTGCAACATGTTATATTTATATTTCAAAAGTGATTTAGATCTTTTGAGTGAGTGTTTATGCCCCCATTGGACTCGTGAATATGCAGTGCATCTAACAGGATAGGGTCTGTTAATGCTCTATATGTGAGTCAGAGATTGGTCCTTGGTAGCCCATATGATACTGAGAAGAGTGGCAAGGATTTTATAAGGTCTGTATAGTTTTTATGATTTCTGCCCTCTTTTTTCTTAGTAAAAAAGCATTGTGGGTATTCAAGTTGTGTCAAATGTTAGAACATGTATGTATAAAGGGCATTATATTCAATGATTGGCCTGGTGAATGCAAAATCCAATAGCATGATCACATCCATGCATCTGGATGCCATACCCTTTGTAATAAGCTGTGCAATGAAGACACCCTTTCTAACAATAGTGGATACATGGTGATCAAAATACAGTCCATTGTCCACATAAGTTTCCAGATCCCTAACTACTGGATCACATTTCAGGGGTGTTGTCAGTGTGATAGTTATGAGTGACTTCGCTTGCCAAGGGATACTGTTATGCATTTTCATCATTCAGTTTTAGTCACTGCTTTAGACACCAGATACTGGTTTTGGAAAGGGTCTCTTGGATTATATTGACATCCTCTGTAGAGTTTACGATGACACTGAGTTTATAGTTAACTACAAACTTGGTCAGCCATAAACCTTTAACAGTAACTTTGACTCCTGAGAAGTTAATGTCAAAGATGAGTGGCCAAAGAACTGAACCTTGCTGTACACACTAGTGACAGGCCTTTTGGAGGAGATAGAGCAACCCATTTTAATTGCCTGGGTTCTATTTATGAGACATTTTGCTATACAATGAGTTTTAGGAGAGATTAACGTTTAGTTGGAATAGCTATTATGTGATACCTGGGTGTCAAATAGTGTCAAATGCTCTTGTGAGGCCTAGATATGCAGTGTGTACTAATTTTCCCCTCATATTTTGCTTCAGTAGCCTTCTCAAAGAAATCATCCAACTTAAGTAGGCATGATCTACGCTTAACAAATCTGAAATGGCTTGGGTTGAAAGTTTATATGTTACATATGTCCTTATTTATTAATTCCATAATGATACCCTCTAGTAGCATAGCTACAGCAGGGCAAGGGGGGCAATTTCCCTGGGTGCAAAATGTAGAGGGGGTGATCAGCTAATCCCAATGTTTCTTTAATGAAATATCAACTACTTTAAAAACCCAGTATTGCATTTGCAGTCAAAAATGAGTCCTGTAGCACTCCCCGGGTGGTCTAAACTGTAGCAACCTGCTTTCTACATTGTAGCAAGCAGCTTGCTATATTTTTAAAGTAAAAAAAAAATTTTTTTAAGCAAAACCTGAGCACTATAGCACCCTGTGCAGACAGGGTATAAACTATAGCAATCAGTTTGCTGTAGTTTAAAAAGAAGTATTTTTTAACTAAAACATGAGTTCTATAGTGTTCCCTACACAGAGAGTATAAACTGTAGCAACTGCTTGCTACAGTTTAAAAATATATTTTTTTTAAACCAAAAATATGAGGTCTGTAAGGCTTCATGCAGTCAGGGTATTAACTGTAGCAGCAGTTTGCTACAGTTTAAAAAGAAGATTTGTTTCTTTTTTAATAAAATATGTTTAACAAGGTTTTGTGGCAGGGCACAGAGACAGGACTTGCATGGGTGTGGCAGGATTTGGGGGGGGTGTACATCTGGCCACCTAGTTGGTATACCAGTAGAAGGAATTTTTTTTTTTTTTTGGTTCTTCAGTGGAAAAGCTGGGAGGTGTAGATCTAACTGTAATAAGATGATTACTTACAATGTAGTGATTTTTTTTTTGCTCTTGTGGGGTGTGGTGCTGGTTCATAGTACCTACCATGGGTACTAGTTCTACCAGGTATGCTTCTGATCCTATCCATAACCTTAGAAATAAAGCTGGTCAGAATTATTGTTCCATAATTTCCTGGGGACATTGACAGTCTACCTGGCCAGTAAGCAGCCTGATATGTTATCACCCCCCATAGAAGCAGTGTTTCTGACCTTGGATTGTGTCTTGAAGACTTGTTCATGAAAGATTTGAGGGGGAGTGTACATGCAAATATAAGATCTGGGAGTGTAGGAAGGAGGGGGAGGTAAAGTTACAGAAAAATGTATTTGCTTGTATTTTGGCTATGTCCTTTGGTTCTCAGTATATGATATAATTTACTATTAGCTCTCTCCAGTGTTGAGCATTGTTTATAAGGTTTCTAACATTGTTAAAGAAGGCTTTATGGTTGTCCTTTGCTTGGGTGGCAATTTTTACCCCATATTTGGCTTCAGTTAATTTGATCAGGTTATAGAGTTCCCTTTTAAGTTTAGCTAGAGTTTTTTTTAATCTCTTGAGTTGCATTTATTTTTACCTACAATGAGGTTTTACTTTCTTTATTATAGAGTCTGTTTATATCGAGGTTCTATCACAGGAGTTTATTTTTGAATTTGGCATTGTATTAACTCCAGATGGGGACAGATGCATCTATGCGGCTGTTCATCTTTTCATAGAATTTGGGAGTAAAAAGATTGCATAAGCAGTGGTTCCATCAAATTGGAAGAAGTTGTTGTATTTAGCCTGGACACCACTCAAATTCAAAAGATTAGCCTTGGCATGACTATGAACATCATGATGTTGGGGGGTGCTGCTCAGAAATATCCTGATTATGTCTCAGATAGTGGAATAAGTGATCTGAAAGCATTAAGATAGTAAAGTATGGTCCTCTATAAATAGGCATTATTAACTGTAAACTGCTTAATATTGAACATGTATGAGATTGTTTGTTGACCTAAGCCTATCAATAGTCATTTTAAAAAACAACAGCTCAATGTTACAGGAAAAGACCTAATCTAAGCAAACAACAACTGAGAATTCTCTGTTGCAAAAGATTAATTTCTGAATATATGGATGACTAGAGGGAAAACATTCTGGTCCCACCGAATACACTAAGGTTGAGTTCTCTTTTTCTTTAAGGGATAAGAAATTATAACATTAGTAAATCAAGACAAGAGGATTTAATCAATGGAACTTTGGAGCTGTGATAGCTGGCAGTGATACTCCGCTCTACAATAAATCTGAATTAATTACAAGTCCACCTGGAACACAAGGTTAATATATTACAATCATCTGCATGTTTACATATCCAACTGGAACACAGGGTTGGTTAATATATTACAATCATCTGCATGTGTACATATCCACCTGGAACACAGGATTAATATATTACAATCATTTGCGTGTGTACATATCACCTGGAACACAGGGTTAATATATTACAACCATCTGTGTGTGTACATATCCACCTGGAACACAGGGTTAATATATTATAATCATCTGCGTGTGTACATATCCACCTGGAACACAAGGTTAATATATTACAATCATCTGCATGTGTACATATCCACCTGGAACACAGGGTTAATATATTACAATCATCTGCATGTGTACATATCCACCTGGAACACAGGGTTAATATATTAAAATCATCTGCATCTGTACATATCCACCTGGAACACAGGGTTAATATATTACAATCGTCTGTATGTGTACATATCCACCTGGAACACAGGGTTAATATATTAAAATCATCTGCATGTGTACATACCCACCTGGAACACAGGGTTAATATATTAAAATAATCTGCATCTGTACATATCCACCTGGAACACAGGGTTAATATATTACAATTGTCTGTGTGTGTACATATCCACCTGGAACACAGGGTTAATATATTAAAATCATCTGCATCTGTACATATCCACCTGGAACACAGGGTTAATATATTAAAATCATCTGCGTCTGTACATATCCACCTGGAACACAGGGTTAATATATTACAATCATCTGCATGTGTACATATCCACCTGGAACACAGAGTTAATATATTATAATAATCTGTATGTGTACAGTAAATAGTTTTGTAGATTACCATTGTTATGCATGTAGGAAAGCCTATAAATGAGGTTTGCTGAACTAGGAAATAATTAGAGCTAACCTACTCTTATGTATCTTGTACATATGTTTATTGCAGTCAGAATCTAATGGTCAGGATTGTGAAAAAAAGATCTCAGATTTGTAACCTGGTTGATTTGCTTAAATGTATAAAGATGCTGTGTTCTAAAATAATTTAAAAATATATATTGTGACTGTTTTATGTCTTGTGGGGAAAAAAACAGTGTGTTATAACAGGTTACCCTCTTTTTTTTTGGAACTATAAGAATTTAACTGTGCTATGCATATAAACTGAATTGTAGTTGTGTTGTAGTTGTGTTGTTTTGGAGGTGGGAGCTAGACAAATGTTCAAAGCAGATTCTAAGGTATTCTTGAAGCAGCTCTTTTCTGCATGGACAAGGGAAATAGTTATGCAGACAGCCGCAGTCTCTGCAGCTTTTATATTTCATTTGGGCTCATTCTCATCGAATTATATACTCACTGCCTTGGAATTATAACGTCTGTGTAAAAGTTTCAAGAAGTGCCTCTGTTGTTTTATTTTAATGAAAAGTAGCCTAGTTGTATTTCTGATTTGTTTAGCAAGACAGACAGTCAAACACCAAGTAAGTGAATGTGGCCCAGCTGATGTCATATAGCTGGATCAATCCACCATCTGTGAAATTTCAACAATAGTTAAGTGTAGTATTGAGTATGCTGTAGAGAAAAAGAGAATGATTGTGATGTGTCCATTTGAATGTTTGTATAAAAATATAAACATGGAATATAAATAGACTGACTCATCAAGCCAAACGATCTCATACAACGGCATTTACTAAAAGGATCAGTCTAAGAGCAGTGGACATTATTACTGGTAAGATTTAGTTATGGCATTTTTCAGGCTTTAAGAATGCTAGCTAACAAAGAAACACTACTTTGATACATAGAGATGTGCCAGTGGTTAGGACAGAAAAGTAAAGAAAGGGGAGACATGATACTCAAAGGAAATTGAGAAATTGTTAATAATTGTAGGTATTCATATACCATCAACCACCAAAGCAAGTAAATAAAGTGCCATGCTGTTTTTCATGAAGACATGTTTGTTATGTAAGAGATTGCAATATAATGTGCTATCCATTGTAGATGCAGGGAGCCAAATCTGTAGAACAGGAAAATTCCTTTGGAGGTATTGCAAGATGATGGGCCCAGATAATGTCATATAGAAAGAGATAGAAATTATTAGATATACAGATTATTCTATAGTATACAAAAATACCCCAGGATAGACAAAACAGAGTTCTCCCTAGTTTGTATGCATATAAAGGAGAATATGTGTTTTTTCATATTAGTTATTTTGGATCAGGTACCCCAGGAATTTAAACTAAAAAAAAAAGGTGAATAACAACGCGGCATTAGTAGAGTTCTAAAGTTCAAGTCATGGATGATGTTTCAGTAGAGGGGGGACTATAGGTTCCCAGAATCTAGACTATCTGGACAACTGAGTTAAGGCTAAGAGTATTTTGAGGAAAAAGGTGCAAAAAGTGACATCTAAATCTTGGGAGGGGGAAGCAATTGAATATGTAGACAGAGTTGTTATTCAATCTGCAGCAGAAGGATGCAGAGGGGGTGAAGGACTTGAAGAAAGTAAGTGAAGAATTTCTTTCATTTCAAGGATAAAGGAGAAAATAAGAAAGCTATGTTGAAACTGAGATACTCTGGCTTTGCAAAGAGCCCTTTTGCTATGCCTGAGGGAAACAAAAATGGGAAAGGTCTGTGACTAAAATGTGGGACCAAGGTAATGAGATGTGCTGTGGTAAAACTCTAGGCATTTTCAGTGCTTTCTGTGATTGTTGCTAAATACTCTACAACACTAAGCAAATGAAATATTGGAAAGGGCAAGAAAGACTGGTTATCTTGACATGGCTCTATACTGCTTGCCAAACTGACTGTAACCTTTTAGCTTTGTGTAAAGGAGAGGAAACAGAAAAAAAAAACATTATTTCCTCAAAAAAGAGGCAAAACGCCTGGCCAAGATGGCCTCTCTAGAGAATTGTATTAACTAAATAATAAATGGAACTTAAAGTATTTTCAGGCATTACTTAAGATTTTGGGCATTCAGAGGAGTCCAGACAATTGGAAGTATGCAATGGTAACTGGCCATCTATAAGGAAGGCAAGGCCAAGGTCCTCTCTGCATCATACGGGATAATTTCAATTTTGAACTTTGATTAAAAATGATGTACATCCATCCTGAGCAATTTATTAAACAAAGTCATTGCAAGCTTAATTCATCTCAATCAATGTGCCTTTGCTGTTGATAGACAAGCAATGCATAATGCCATAAAGATGGTGTTTTTCATGGAGTATATGATCAAAACAAGACAGCCATTAGGACTTTTGTCTTTAAGTATCAAAAAGGCATTTGATAAAACTGACTGGTATCATCTGTTTCCAATGCTGAGGAGGCTGGGCATGCCTCTTTTTAATCAAGCTGTTTATAAATGTTATTTATTTATTTATTTATTATCATTTACTAAGAAAAATAAATACTGGGAACAATGGATGCCTGGAGAAACAGACACTTTAATGTTAATCTGAGCATTTTCGTCAGTCAATATCTGACTTCATATTTATTAACATTTGTTTACTGGGAAATTCCAACTTGGAACAAAGCCAATTTCCAGTGGAGGCCTGGGGAGAAATGCTACAGATGCATATCTTTGCAACATAGGAAAAAACTGGAGCAGCCAGAGGAAACCCACATGAATGCAGGGAGGATATGCAGACTCCGCACAGAAGACACTCCAGCCAAGAATTGAACCAGAGAACCTCTTGCTGTGAGGTGACAATGCAACCGCTGCATGACTTTGCCATCCAAATATTTATGAAGACTTTTCCATGAGCTACAAAATCAGTGGTTTACTATGTAAATCAATTCAGGGGCACAACAGAAATGGTGCCAAATCTGTCCCCTTGTAGTTCAGGATATGTGTAGAGCCGCTAGTCCAAGCCATACATAATTCAGATATTAAAGCAGATGTTTTATTCTTTGAAGAAAACCAAAGGGTCTTTCATCACAGATTTGTTAGTATATTTAAATAATGCAGAACTTGATGCCTACCAAATATTCTCTTTGTTATATGGGTTTGGGTGCACTAACAGGGCATAATGTGAATTTAGCAAATACTAATGCTATATGTGCTAGTTGTACTGCCTCCATAAAGTGGCAGAATAAATATATGGGATCACAAGTGAATAAAATATTTGGGTATTTGGATAGTAGCTTCATTAAGAGATGGTGAGATAGCTTTGCATGAGAAAAATTATGGTTATAGTATCCAAATGGAAGAATCCAGTTATGAAAGTCGAACACCGAATTCAGGCAGCCAAAATGTATATATTCCTGACATCTCTATACATTTCCAAGCAATACTAGCAGCTCCAGCTAAAGATTTTGTAAAGAAGAGAATAATTTCAGCAATGTCTCAAGGAGGCCTTGCACCACCAAATTTCTATATTTATTGGAAGGTATCTGTAAAGGATTTTATATGATTTTACATTTATTCAGTAATACACTGATTACCTAATGATTTGGGTGTCAATGGTAGGGGAAATTTCTAGTAGAAAGTTTATTCTTTTGCACTGACTCCCATGGTCATTTCTCCATCTCTAGGAGTAAGGATTAACTTATTTGTCTTGATATAACATTACAGTTTAGTAGAGTTTTCTTTTTCCTTTCCTTTTAAAGCCTGTGGTCACTACATCCAACCCTGACCTCAGTACTACAGGAATTCTGTCACAAAGCACAACTTCTGAAAGTTTTCACTGAGAATTTCAGCATTATGCAATGTCAGCAAGATTAACATCAAGAGCCTTGCTGTGTATTAACTTTACAAGTCAAAAGCATGTCTGCCCTGTGCTGGAAAGTGGCTGTGACATTGCCCCTAAAGGGAGTAGACTTTGCATGCAAAGGACCACTTAATAAGTTGGCCAGTGTCCTTTCGTTTGACTAATACATTACACTGTACATGCCAGTTACTTAGTCTCCCTAGCTTCCTGATTTCTGCATTCAGTAAATGAAAAACAATCTGCTCTACTTTGTACCTTCTCATTAATTAGTTTGCACTGGCAATAAACTGATTTATCTCTGTGATAAATTACCTGAGGATAGGAAACCCATTACCCTACCCACAATTCACATCTGCCTCGTCTACTATTATAGTTCCTACAAATTCATTACATTTGTAATACCCATATACTAATCTCCACCAAACAACCCTACTAATATCATATAAACACTCCTGTTTCTATTTTACTATTTTCCCAACTTCTATCTAACATTTAGTATCATTCCCACCAATCTTTCTCCCCTCCATACTGCTTTGTAGTATATTCATGCATAATCAGACCACTCCCCAACAGCACTTACCTGTTATTCTACATTTCAACTTCTAATTTCCCCAAAAAGACCGCACTACTTCCTATCTTAACTACATTTTCATACTGTATCCTTTTAAACTCCTCTATTTGTTACATTTCAGAAATATAAGAGAAGATAACAGGATAACCTAACTCTCTTTCTTCATAGAAAATACTTCTTCCCTATCTACTTTCTACCAGCTTTCAGACACCGCCACCACTAAATATCCCACCGCCCTGCAACTTCTTGCTTCTTTCTTTCTTTCTTTATTCCTACTTCACTTCTACCTGCCATCAATAAAATGCAGATCGCTTTACTTAATCTTATTACTCCTCAGCTTATCCTCTATTTTTCTCCTCCTATTAAGCCAAGTATGATCCTGCCATGACTCAGTAATAGCTCTCAGCATCTCTCTATCTGTCCCACCCACCTATCAATATTTCCTTTCTAAACTTTCCATACATCTCACCAAACCTATTTAATGACACACCTCATCTTTACCCTGAATATCTGCTGATAAACTCCATTTCAACTCAAATCAAATCAAAATAAAATGAAGTGGAAAAATACTATAAAAATATCTTAATATACTAAACTCCTCCTAGGAGGAGATGTTCACCCTAATCCTGACCCACCTTTCATAACCAACATTAAGACAGTTCACTTTCGCACACTATACTTACCCCAAAATGGTCACGTCCCATCCCTGGTAATCTAACTTTTCTTAAGTGTAAGAAATAAAGTAGTGAACTACAAGCCTGTATTACTCAACACAAACCTGATGCTATCACTATAATTGAAATTTGGCTTAAACCCAGTATAAACAACTTCAAATTATACCACCCATCTATAAAAGCATTATAATGACCATATAAAGAGAAAAGCTGGTGGTATTGCTTTAATATTTCCCAACAGCTACCATATTTCCTCCTTCAATATACCAATACAAAAATTCAATTCAATGCAGACCTTCTTATTACAAATATGTATTACTGTAGCTTACATCCCCCTGGTAACAATACAGCTTCAATGGAAGACATCCTGCAATGGATATCCATAACAGTTCCACAAGAAAAAAGACTACTAGGTGCTGTCAGTATTAAGTGTTTGGACATTACCTCTAGCTTTCCTACATCTAGAATGAACTTAGTCTCATACAACTAATTAATAGCCCACACATTAACGCAAGACGTGACATTTTTTATTAGACTGAATCCTAGTCTTAGACCATAGCAAATGCACCACGTCAGGTAAAATATCAGACTCTCTCAGTGTCCATTTCACAATCTATACAATCAGACATCAAACACATCCACTTAAACAGCATGTTTATAAAACAACAAACAACCTGTCCAGGTTTAGCCCAGAAATATTCATTACTACCCCCTCATCTATTAACTGGAACATCCTAAAAAAATCTTTCTTTCAGTGATGCTGTAAATTCATTTGGTACAACTTTTTAAAATAACCTAAATAGCTTTGCACCTCCTAGAAGGAAGCGACTAAAAACAACAATCAGATCTGGCCATCCAAAAAGAGCAGAATGTTAATGCGTGATATAGGAAAAATGTGGAAAGAATGGCAAAAATATAAAATGCCACAATATCTCAAAAACTTCAGAATACTCCTCAACTATACTGATACGAAAATAAATGAAGACAAAAAACTATACTATAACAACTTTCAGAACAATGGTAAACATGACCCTAAAAAATTCTGGTAAGCTATAAAGAAATCTTGCATTCTGGCCAAAATTTCAACCATAACACCTCTCCCAATAACTAACCACTCAAAACTGCAATAAAATTCAGCTCTTATTTCATAGATAGTTTAGCTTCTCTAACCAAGGATTCTCCAATATTCAATTGAAACCCTTCCCAACAACCATTATGTCACCACATCCACCTTCTCCTTCAAGTCTGCGCCCACATCCTATATAAAACTACTCTTAAACAAACTCAAACTATGCTTTACTTCAGCTAATGACTTTCCAAGTGAGTACCTTAAAATAGCAGCCAATAGCATTGCCTATCTTGTCTCAGTACTTATAAATAGGTCAATCCAGGAATCCCATGTTCCCTTTCTCTAGAAACACACACACACACACACACACACACACACACACACGCATGCATGCACTCACGCACGCACGCACGTACACACACACACACACACACACACACACACACACACACACACACACACACACACACACACACACACACACACACACACACACACACACACACACACACACACACACACACACACACACACACACACATTATCCCTCTACAAAAAGGAGGGAATTCAGCAGGCATGACTAACTTTGTAACTACAGCAATTTTATCCCCCTCTCCAAAATACTTGAAAATATATTCAAAACAATTGCTAATCTATCTGCTGATGGAAGAACCCCTATCCCATGCACAACACACCTCCTGTCCCTCCATAGTACAAACACTGCACTTCTAACCTCTAGAGATACTGTAAATAAAGCTACAGATAATGGAAAACTACTCTCCTTATCTCCCCTCTCACAACTTTATGGTGCTACCATCCATACTAACCTCCACCCATCACAAAAATCAAATCTTGAATAATGGTGTAATAAAGTGTCTAAACTTGCATCAAATTCCCCTTTCAGAACCCATCACTGTATAGCACTAAAAAGATTAAATTGGTTAGAACTACCCTAACTAACATATGCACAGCATCCTACCACCTATAAAATTATACAGCATCCATACTTATCTAAAGCATTCTACACTGTTTGCCACAGCAAACTTTTACTTCAGATGTCCTCACTAGGTCTATCTCAGTCCACTAATCTATGGATCAAAAGCTATCTGTCCAATAGATATCAGTCAGTAAAATGGCACTCTACCATCTCTCCATATCACCCAGTCAGCACCAGTGTACCACTAGACTTTGTCCTTCATCTACTCCTCCTTAACAATCTCACCAATACCCTCCACACATCCACAAAACAAGCCTCCCTAATACAATACACAGATGACTCCACATTCATATGCACATCTAATAACCCACAAAAGGGAGAAAGAGAAATCCACAAATCACGAAACTAAATCCACGAATTTATTGGTTAGCGCTTTCATGCACCATCAATACGTACACTTCCTCAGACAAATGAATTAAAAAATTACACTGCTTAAATACAAAAAACGCATCAATTAACAAATTAACCAATTGATTAATTGGATAATGTGAATTAAATTATATTATTACCTACCCAACAAGTTTACTAGACACAACACCTAAAAATAACCTGCTCCTACATAATAATAAATCTATGTTAACCAGTTCAACATATAAAAAAATATATATATATATATATATATATATATATATATATATATATATATATATATATATATATATATATATATATATATAAATTTAAAAAGTTTTTTTATAAAAATAATAATAATATGTGGTTTATCGAGTATAAATATCATATTGTAAATTTAATTTACTTGCAAAGTTTATCGTTCCAAAGCTTTCAATCTAAGTATACATTTTATAGAACACATATCATTGATACCAGGATAAACATATGCATTTGTGCGTAATTGCCACAGTAACTCTTGCTCTTCAAGTTGAAGATGCCATGGTCCACCTCTAGGATTCTTGGGAACACTTTGTACTACCACAAACTGAAAACCGTGTGTGCTATATTGATTAATATGTCTTGCTAATGCATTAGTCTGAATATTTTTAGCAATAGCATAAACATGTTTGTATATACGTTGTTTAAGTTGTCGCTCAGTTTTTCCCCAAAAAAATACAGAACAGAATTTACACTTGGCTAAATATACTATGCCTTGACTTTCACAATTGTATTTATCTTGTATTGAATACTGGTATCCATTAATACAGAAAAAAGGCCCTGTTAAAATATATTTACAATATTTACATCTGCCACATTTAAACATACCTTTAACATTTATATGCTTTTGATGTGGCATCTCAAATAGTCTCTTAAGACTAAGTCCTTTCCTATAAGCTACCAATGGTCTACATCCAAGAATTCTATTTAAGGTAGATTCTTGTATGATTAGACCCCAATTCGAGTTAAGTATTTCTCTAAATTCATGTGAAATGTCATTAAATTGTGTTAAAAAACTGGTTATATATTAATTATTTTCACTTATAGCCCTCTCGCCATTCTGTATTCTTAATGCAAATTCATCATTGCCTACATGTGCCATAACTTCAGTATTAATTAAAATAGGGCCCAAAAGTTTCCTTGACCTCTTTGAGATGATTTCTTGTATTAAACAATTAACCAGTGATGTAGGATAACCACGGTTGGTAAACATACTGTGTAAAAAATTACATTCCATACCGAAATCATCATCATGAGAACACATTCTTGAAGCTCTGACTAATTGGCCTTTCACCACTCCTCTTTTTTGAAAATATGAGTGGTTACTTGCAAAATGTAAAAAAGAATTGCTATAAAAGGGCTTCCTATATATACTAGTCCTATAACAGTTATTTTGTACATCTTTACTCAAAGAAATATCTAGAAAATTATTTTTTTCTTTGTTGAAATTGAATGCAAACTCTAGAAAAGATGTAAATGTAGACATAATTTTGACTAAATTTTGAGCATCGTCATAGTTGCCTTGGATAATAAAGAACATGTCGTCTTGGTACCGAGTGTACCAGACAACTGTTTCTTTAAAAAACTCATGTTGAAAAAGATAGGTGCGTTCCCAAAAAGCCATCACTGAATTGACAAAACTGCCGCCGCATGGCGAGCCCATGGCAACACCTGATTTTTGTAAAAACAATTCACCCTTAAACATGAAATAATTGTTGTTAAGCACAATGTCTAAAAGGGAAATAATCAAGTCTACATTATTGCCTGGAATCTGTTTTAGCAATAAAAAATCTCTAACCCATTCCATGCCAACACTATGTGGTATGACAGTATATAAGTCTTTGATGTCCACAGTAAGAAACCCATATGCCATATCAAATTGTATTTTGTTCAAACTTTCTAAGACGTGCCACGAGTCATGGCAAATTTGGGTTTCCGTTTTTAGTACTTCTTTTAATTTTGTATCAACCCATTTTGCACATGCATATGTAATAGATTTGCGACCATCTATAATCGGTCGCAAAGGAGGGTCATACATGTTCTTATGGAGTTTAGGTACTCCAAAAATGACTGGTGTCAAGGGGGTGGGCATAGTTAAATAATGATAGGTGTCTATGGAAATCATGCCATCAATGAATAGATCACTCAACTGTGATTTCACACGTTGGTATGCTTGGTTAAATTCATTCAGTGAAACCTTAGCATAATTAGGTGTAAATAACATTTTGTACATCCTATTTACATATTCATCCTCATCCATAAACACTACTCCCCCACCTTTGTCTGGTTGCATAACACGAATATTATGAGCCTTCACATACTCAATAAACTCCTTTTGTTGCAATGAAATATTACATTTATGAATATCAGTTGTACGGTAATAATTAGTAACCAAAGACCTAAAGTGAATCTCAGTAATTTTTTCAAAAGCTGCTAGGTTAACATCTAAAGGAGGATTAAAAATACTTGACACATATTCACTGGTTGAACAATGACTAGAATTATTGAACAGTAAGCTTAAATTAAGCTTCCGAACAAAAACTTTCAAATCACATAGCAAACGACCAAGATTAGGCTTGGAATTAGGTATAAAATTAAACCCTTTTGTCAAAAATTCCACCATATCTTGTGCAATAGCCATGGAAGAAAAGTTATAAACGTTAAAATCACCGTTGTTACTGTGCAGAACAGTTAAATTGTCAATAATGTCCGTCGTAGTTACCTCCTGCGTCGGTTGTTCCTTTTGCGTTGTTGGTGCTGGAATTTGTTCGAACCAGTTGCATAAGATGTCACCTTGGGGCCATTCCTGTGAAAATCCTGATTATTATTAGTATTATTGACTTGCTGTTGATTATAATTTTTGTTTTTAATTCTGTCACTGCATTGAACACCATTATCCAAAGCTATGTTATTCCTTTGTGGAGAGTCCATGATGTCATCAGAAACAGACAGAACTGTTCTACTAGTTTCCATAGCAACTGGAGGAACTGCAAAATCTTTATTTTGAATATGTGGTGGATCTGGGTAAGCTCGACACTGCTGATAAGCGAGCTTATCCCTACTGATTTTGCGAATTTTAGTTTTATGAATCTTCAGCAACAAAGATTCAATACTAGAAAAAATACGTTTATCATCATATTATAATATATTAAAGTCTGGCTCTCCTTAATTTTAACATGGGGGCAATATTAATATAGTCATTTAATCCTGGGAACCTAGTAGCATCTAATTTGAGCTGCCAATAAAGTTCACTGTATTCAAGTAATGTTTCCCAACTCCCCCCTCTTAGTTCAGTGGTAACTTGTTCCAATACCATAAACTTTAATTCCATTTCTTTACACTTCTGGGAATGCTTAAAAAAACATTTGTTTCTTTATTTCTGGAAATGTCGTCGTTAATATATTTGGGATGGGGTATTGTAGATCAGTTATAAAAAATTTTAGCATGATGTGTTTAGTTTTTAATGTTAGGGACATTTCAGTTTAATCAATTGTTAAAGGAATGGAATGAATTGAATTACTAATTGTCAAATGAAAGGCATGGAATTATTGTTTTAATTATTTAATTAATGAATTAATTGTTGACCAGCTGACATGGAATGGTACTATTTAAAGTGATATTTAAAGTGATGATTCGTGAAATTTTATTCAGTCCTTGAAAAAGCCTGGCAGAGACCGGGTGAAAGCGCTTGGTTGGATTCACTTTGTTTTTTGAAAAAAACGCATTAAACTTTGCCTTGAAACTTTGCCTTGATTCTTGGTGGACTCCAGGTCCTGTGCTTGTGGATATTTTGGAGTTATTTTCCAGTTCTATATTCTTCATGACTTATTTCAGAACCATCTTCTATGCCCTCTTTATTATTTTTTTTTGTTTTCTCATCTAATTTTTCTTCTAGTTCTACTACTTCTAAAATGTATTCTCATTGTTCATTTGCTTCTCTTTCTTATTCTTTTTCCTTACTCTTATTTTCATTTTTTGCAATCCATCCATAAATGTCCAATTTTGTTATATTTATAACATTTAAATCACTTTTTTGCATCATGTCCCATTTTATCACAAATATAACATGTTCTTGTCACAGTTACTTAGGAAATGTCCTCCCCCCCCAAAAAAAACATGCTTTGGGTTATGTCCAGTATTTTACAACACCCCTATTTCCCTCCATGTTTATTGTAATTGGTATATGTATATTTTTCTCTTTCTATTTTAACACAATATTACAATCCCAGTTACCAGCCCAGAAACCCCTTTTGTCATAAACTTTTGCAATATCCAGTAGTTCTTTACATAAAGTTTTTGCATGTCCTTTCAAAGTCTCTCTTTCTGCCTCTGTTCAAAATCTTCTTTTTTGTTTTCCAGTTAAATTATTTTATCAAATAAAGATTCCATGGGTTACAGTTTCTTTTTCACATTCTCCAAGAAAATTTTCCATTGAAAAACAGTCTCAAATATAATGTTATAAAATGTCTGTTAATAAAAATAAATGGTCTTGCCTCATGTGCTTTTAGACCC
Source organism: Protopterus annectens (assembly GCF_019279795.1). Taxonomy (NCBI): domain Eukaryota; kingdom Metazoa; phylum Chordata; order Ceratodontiformes; family Protopteridae; genus Protopterus; species Protopterus annectens. Next base: position 667,254,768 of record NC_056734.1, read on the forward strand.
AAAGGAACTGTTAAATTTTCCCACACTTCTTACCTGTCCATTTCTTTGTCTTCTTTAATTTGACTCCTTACCACTTACTTCCATTTCTCATTTTCTTCGGCCTTCTTTTCTGCTACTCCACTTCTACTTCCTTTGCCTGTTTTCTTTTCCATCTCACCAGTATTCTTTATGATTTTATCTGCATCCTCCATTGTATTTTCTCCATAATGTACTGCCAGGAAATATCTCCTGGTTCACTCTGCACCAATTCTTTAAGTAAGTCATCCTGCAACTCTCCTGACTAGAAGGTTGTAATTATAAATACATTTGCTGACTCATCTCCATCAAACAGGTTTCTTTGAAACATTTCCTTAGAATCCTACATTCATTCTCTGGTCTCGATATCTGCTTTCTCCTTCATTTTTGTTCCCACTCCATCATCTCCTTCTCTCTCCATCCGGCTCCTTGTTTCTCCAGGCCACCTCTGCACATGGAATGGAAACATGAAGTGCTCCTCCAAAATAGATCCCTGTCCCAACAATGACAAATAAGGAAATTCCCTGATGTCCTGGCCAAATTTCCCATAGTAATAGTAATACCACCTCAGTTTTCCCCTGAAAGTGATCACTAGCTTAGTTGAACTAACCCAGCCAACAAAGTATAAATAAAAATAGATGGAATGAGCTCCTAGAATAGGTGGTGAAGCAGAATGGCTGAATTATTCAAGAAGGGATGGGTCAGGCAGAAAAGACAGAACAATGTATAGGGATTTGTACTTCAGCTGAAGACTGTTATGGAATATCACTTTGTTTCTATAATGCAAGCAGGCCATCTCCCTTTAAAGGAAATATTCTTCTTTCAGTTCTCTCACTGAATTCTCTTTCACATAGAATCCCTGGCACATGCTTAGATTATGATATGAGATTCTAGCAGCAGGCTATCTCTACTTTTGTCAGAAATAAATCTTAGCCTAGCTATAACCATGGCTTTGTAGTTCATGACCTTGTCCAGTAAGGTCAGTTCCCATTGACATTAACACTGTCTTTAGCTTTTCTTATTCTAAATAACTGATTCAAAACATTTGAAAAGAAATGGGTATGCATCAGCATTTCAAATAAACTATTTAACTGCTCTCACAAACTAAATACATTATTTGTCAACTTAATAAAAATGTGATTTCTTTACTTATTAGAACTATGGCACCTTACCTATTGATCTGATATGACAATTGCTTGATTTAATTATGCTAGCATATGCTATGGTGCAGCTATGTTATTTCCCCAGTATATTCAAGATTTTAAAATATTTCTTATTCCTAAAAATGTTTGCATAATTATTGTAGATGTGCATATCATTTGGTCTGTTTTGAAAAGGGTCATTATTAACAGAGCAAACACCTAGGTCAACAAATAAAGACATTCAATAAGTTTGTGTAATCATTGATTACTGTAAGCTGTTATTCAGTCTCATGGGTTTTATTATACTGTTTGAGGTGATGCTTTCCATTCAGAGTAATTAGTTTTTTTTTCTGTACAAATCTTCTAGACAACTACATCACTTACATATGTATTTTGCAATGGTACTCATAGCATTGATATGCATCCGTGTTTCTGCTTAATTAAGGCTCTGCATTCCATACCACTGAGTCACCAGTGCATAGCTAAGAGACAGGAAGCACTGTCTTCAGCCTTGTGGAGGAAGTACAGCCCAGGGGCTGTTCATCTGCCCTTCCCCTGGGCACTCCAAAGGCCATTTATTAGTCTAGGTCAGCAGTTTGATGGATGGTAGAGCATCAGTCATTCAAGCATTCCTGATACACTGCAGATTCTGAATAAAGTGATCTTCAGATCAAGAATCTACAGTGACTAGTCAAATCTCACACCATCTTCCAATACAGTTTGTTATTAGTCATAGCTCTCATTCATAGTATATTTTATAATTTAAAAACACATCTCTTGAAAAAAAAATTAAAGAGGATAAGCAGCTGAAAACTATTAAAATCTGTCAAAATGTAAAGCTTTTTTAACAGTCTGAAGAACTTGACAGGGTTTTTTGTAAACAATAGAAATGTGAGGGTTATTTTTGTTTATTGTACCTTTGACTGATTTTATGTATGAACTTCCCCAGCAGCTGAGCCAATATTTTTCTATGGTGAACCTTGCTGTACATGAGAAAAAAAGCATTATTTGTTGTGATCATTTGCAGCTACTTTCTGTGTGTGAAAATGAAAATGAAGAATTAAAGCTGCATATTACAGATTTCATAGAAAGTTTGTAGGAATTTTGACAAATGTAGATGAGTGGAATTGGCACAAGTCAGAGATATAGAAGTAAAAATGGAACTAGAACATGGCAGAGCTAGAAACAAAGGTACCACAGAGTTTAGATCAGAGATTAGCTAGAGGTGGACAAAGGGGGAAATCACACAGTTTTATGGGGTGCGAATGGGAGATGCAATCAATCATTAGCACAACAGTTGTATTTATTTTCATACTGGGATTTCTAAATGCTAGTGTGGAAATGCATGACTGATGCCATGTGTGTTTGCAGCAACCTGTTTATTATAAATGCAACAGGCTGCTTGCTGCCGTTTTTATTAAAGGTGGCTTTTTTAGCTCCTCCATTGAGGTATACAGGAGTGCAGAAAGGGGTCTGGCTTCCTCCTGAGGCAAAGACTGCTAGCCAGGCTGGGGAACAGAAGTTTTTTTTATCCTTCTCAACTCTAAGAATTGAGGGTCACAAGATCAGATAATTGTACAAGGCACTAAATGAGCCAGCTGCAGGTCTGGTTGAAATTGCTACAATTAGTTTATAATTCAAGGATTCTAGAAAGAAAGATAAGCAAGGTACAATTAGTGATGGCAGAGAGAGGACAGGATAACTTTTATATCACTGGCCTTTGAAAACAGAGAATAGGATATGAATAGGTACTGGTTTATGTTATTCAGGTTGATAAATAAAAGCAAGATGGAGCAGGGTAACAATGAACATGAAGGACAAATATGAGGTCAGAAAGAAGAAGGAATACCACCACATGAAGGAGAAGCATATGGGCATGTTCAAAACATAATTTAAGTACCTTGACTATTAATGAAGAGGAAAGAGGTTAGAACCAGCAGATAAATGTAGTGTGTCATCCCATAGCTACACTTTAATATAGGACAATTACAGACAGGAAGAAAGGTGAATGAGAAGGGCAAAAGAAAGATAGTAGTACTCATAGGGGGTCTAAATATACAAGGAAAAGACTGAGGAATTCTAACATTCATTGCAGAGAGAGAATGTGAGCTGAATGAGGTCTTGGTGTATGAAAGACTTAGCCAGATTATGACATGTTTATCACAGAGAATGCAATATTTAATATGGAATTCACTGCAATAGTTGGGTTCATAGATGTCCAGTTAAGTACCAACAGTGACCTTGCTACTGAGTAGTGAAGAGCTGGAGTAGAAATTTAACAACAAATAAGGAAAAGTGTAGAATTAAGCTGAAGAAGTCTATAAGCTTTGAGAATGTGTCAAGGATTAGGTACTCAATTATATGGACAAGAGCCGAGGAAGTAGCAAAATGGCAAAAGGAGCAGAAGGCCAATGTAACTATGCAGGAATGTTACTATAGCTATTACAACAACAGGCAGGCAGCAGAAGTGATGGAAAGGAGGGTTTTTAGAGGTGAGGAGGGAAGAGTGCAGTGAGGCTACCATAACAGTAACAAAGATGGCAAGGGCAGCAAAGGTGCTTATTGAAAGGGAGTTGGAAAAAAGGATGGTGTTTAGAGGTGAAGGGGGGCACAGTGCAGTGAGGCCAGCATAACATTAACAAAGATGGCAAGGGCAGCAAAGGTGCATATTGAAAGGGGGTTGAAAGAAAGGTTCAAGAAGGAGAACAAGAGTTTTCTATGTATGTAGATGATAGAAAGAAAACTAAGAAAGCAGGGACAGACCTAGTCAAAAATGAGAACAAGATCAGCAAAAGACTCAAGAGGATATATTATTTCCATAAGAGCAAGATACTTAATTCAGATGAGAAATAAAAACATAAAAAATAAAAATAACGTTGAAGTATAACTTTGAACTTAAGGTCAACCTATAACTTTAAAAACTGAAAGAAACAAATTGGATGAAGAAATTATTGAAGGTAGAGGCCCAGGAACCAGATAAACCAAAGTCCAAACCACATCCAATTTATTGACAGCAAAAACAGACCAAATGCATTTAGTCTGTTTTTGCTGGACTGTATTTGGTCTGTTTTTGCTGTCAATAAATTGGATTTGTGGTTTGGACTTTGGTTTGTGTGGTTCCTGGGCCTCTACCTTTACTACTTGTGGTTCTTGTTTTTTTCTTTTGGATGAAGAAATTAAACATATTGTGAGACAAGATCAGAAAAAATCTGATGAAAATTTATATAAAGATAACGAGCACAACAGGAAACCATTTTAACAATATACAATATGTGGTATGAGTAAAAACATACAAGTAGAAAAATTCTGCACAGATTCCAAAATGTATTCTCAAACACAACATATTATAGATATCTTTTCAAAATCTTACACAAAGCAGTTTGTCTTCCCAAGTGGGTGGAAAATTATGGTAGTAACATCCAGTTTACTTCAGATACTGAAATTAAGTTAGATTGTATTGAAAAAGAACACTTCTGAATGAACTTACAGTACCATTATATTTGCTATTCAGTAGGTCATTTAAATATGTGGAGATGCCTCAAGATTGGAGACAAACACTTATTAAACCCACCTTTAATTGAAAGTGAAATAGAACAAACATATAGGCAAATAACTTTACTTTCTTGTTGTGATAAAATAATGGAGGAGGTTATTTTGGATAAATTTTTGCTGGAATTCAAAAGGTTGGAACTTGAAACCATGTATTAGGAAACATATGTTGAAAATAGATTAATAATTACCTGTAATATGATATTCTATAACAATGTAAAAACAGCTATAAATGAAAATTGTGCTGTGACATAATTTGTATAGACTTAGCATCAGCCTTTGGTAGGGCCATATTCAAAACACTGATCAATAATTTTGAACTAGGTATTAATGTAACCTTGATAAGATTATGAGCTGCTTGATTTATAACAGGACATAGCAACTAGATTCTTGGTTATAGTCAGGCTGTTTCACGGGCACTGTCCTAGTCCCATGTCTGATTAGGTTGTATCTTTCAGATCTAGCTTTTTCATATGAGGTGCTCTACAGTCTGTGCAGATGACTTGAAAATGGGTAAACAGATTACACCTGCTACAGACAGGGTATGTCTGCAAAAGAGCTTGACTAAACTGACCATTTGGACTCAGGATTACAATATGCTAACACACATATAAAAAACTAAGCATACAAGATTTGAAACACAGAGACTGAAGGGTGAATATTTAATACAGCACAGTGATGGAAACTGTAGATTCATTTAACAACATGGTATATGATTAGATTCATATCAACCAGTTGACTAATGATAATTGTGCTGGCAAGTGTGACAAAAGGAGATACTGCCAGCTCTGCTATCTGGAATTTTGTAAATAATTATATGTCATTGTGAATATCAAACTAATCTATACAAGATGCTTGTGTTTCAAATGTATTAGAACTGTATAGCAAACTGCTTTGTATGGAAGTTCGTATTGAAAAGGTATTTGTTAAGTGTCATGTTTAAACTATATCCACAGTGTGTCCTACTGGAAGAGAATAGAAATGCACATACACTATTGTAACTGTTTAAATGTATATATGCATCTGGAGCATTTCTCCCCAGGCATCTGCTGAAAATTGGCTTCGTTCCAAGTCAGACTTTCACTGTAAACAAATGTTAAATAAATAAATAAATATATTTTAACAGTGGAAACTGCAATACAGGAGGTTAACCTCAGTCCAGCAAACTTTAGAAAAATATCTGAAATTAAATTACTTTATAGGCTACGCCATAAAGATGTTTCAGTGCAGCTAGAGACACAAAGTCTGTACTAGGAAGCTTTGTCTATTGTCTTTAAGGTGAACTAATTGCTACTTTGGAAGCATGAAGGAATGTAACTTTTTATGACTTCCATCATCTGCCAAAGATCTGAGCAAAAGCCTTTGTATGAGGATTTTTACAGGTAGATGTTAAATACTGCAAGCTTCAGCAATGGGGGTTTGCATGAGAACTAGAAGTCAGAAATTATGTCATTCTGCAAGCTATGCCAGCAGTAATATTTTAGATATTATTTTGAGAAGCCTCTTAGTGAAACAGAGCATTCTGCATTTTGTCTTGGACCTGACAACAATAAGAAGCACCATTCACCACATTTGCCTTGCTCTAACAGTAAGTTACTAGGGAATAGCATTCTCTTAGATACAGTCAGGAATATAGCGAAGCTTAGTTTAGATTTTGCTTGTCTTTATTTGTGTGAACCTGTACTGTAATGTTATTTTAAATATTTCCTGTAATTTTGAACTCTGATGTCACTGTGAATATATATTTAGTATTGTCTTGTATTTTTATTATTTATTATTAAATATATTTAAACCTTTCATTGTGGCTGATCTATATAGAGATATTTCAGTTTTGAGAGTACTTGCATATTTATTTGGTGACACTGTTTGGACCACTCCTAATAGCTTTTCTCTGGGTCAAACTACCATTTGTGTTAATATTAATATTACACAGTAAGATTGGGCACCCGTTGTTAAGGACCTTAAGGTTTCTGGCAGAAGTGACTGGTGGCAGTGAAAACTACTTTATAGTCTGTGCAGAATGGGGCATAGCTAGTAAACCTGTGCCAGCCTTTCCCAGGTGTGTGTGTGTGTGTGTGTGTGTGTGTGTGTGTGTGTGTGTGTGTGTGTAAATCAAATGTCAAGGAGTGTCGGCAGGGACACAAAGCACTGGTTGGACAGAGAGGGTGCTGGAGGTCTTGGCTTGGTCACTCAGCTGAGATCTCAACTCTGTACCTGTGCCATTGGGGAGTCTTACTGGGGATCTGCAGGAAGAGGGAGAAACCAGCCATGGACTGACTCTGATCTCTGTTTGCTCTTAAGGGAAATTGCACTTGATGCAGATAGCTGCAACTGGAAATACAGTATGTGTGCCTGTTATCCTCTGAGTGAACGTCCTCCACTTTTGCCAGTGGTGAAGATTGAGGCTCTTTGATTACTGGTTGGCAGTGGTAGGTTTTTACAATAATTATAAAACTACAGGCAGTGTAAAAAGATTCATAAAGTCTAGGAAATCGGAAATGATTAAATCATTGTTTGAAAATTACATTAGACCCAGACTAGATTACAAAATGAAAAGATGGAAACCTTATAAGAAAACTAGCATGAGTAAATGAGAAAGAAATATAGCAAAGGCATCCATGGATGTGAAAGCTTAAGTTATTGTGGAAGATTAAAGTATTTGAACTTGTACAGTGTCTTATATAGATATTTAAGAGTAGATCTTATTCATGTATATAAGGCATTTAGAGCAATTACTCCAGGGAGTATTTGGGCTTATTAAAGATTAGTAGAGAATTATCAAACAACCTCTGCAGAAGATTATATAGGAATAAGAGAATAAATAAATGGTTCTCTGACAGAGTAGCTCATGTACAAAATTAAATGAAAGCAAGAACAAGTTTTAGATTTTTTTAAGAACAACTTCAACACTCATTATTGGTATGACTGTGCTGGTATACTGCCAGGCTAGAAGGGCATTGTTGCCTGTCTCTGTAATATCTGTGTGTGTGTGTGTGTGTGTGTGTGTGTGTGTGTGTGTGTGTGTGTGTGTGTGTGTGTGTGCTGATAGGAAAATGTGAGAAGCTGGGAGTAGGACCAAGGGTGTGGAGCTGGACTGTTACATGGGTCACTGGTAAGACACAGATTGCTTTGGTAAGACTAGCAGTGTCTGGAATAAGGAAAGTGACTATTGAAGTACCACTGGGGTCAGTCCCAACTTCATTACTTTCCAGTGTATTTGTATTAGCTTCTGAGATGTCTGAGGGGGGCACAGAACAGAAGTAACCTCTTCACTGATCACCAAAATATAGGAGAAGCAATGAAGGATATGTGGACATTCTAAGGAATGTTTGCAAAATCTGATAATGAGGAAAAGTACCTTTTGAGGTTCAGTGCAGTCTAATGCTTCGTATGTCATCTGAGCCATAGTACGTCTGTTGTGAAGTAGCAGATAATGAAAAGTATATTATTCATTTAAAAGGAGATTAATCATATGACTTTACGGGGGGGGGGCAAAACACTGGAAAAACACTATCTTGAAGCATGGGACTCAAGCTCCTTGTTGATCATGTAGGCTGCTGCTCATGCATAAACTTAAATATGAGTTTGCACAAGCAGCCATGTGGAGGGAGGGTGATTTTAGGCTTAGGGAGGAGGAAGGGAATTTTAGGGTAAGAGAGTGGGAAGGGAATTTTAAACTCTGGGATCAGGAGAGGGATTTAAGGGTTAGGAAGTGGGAGGGGATTTTAGGATTAGGGAGTTGGAGGGGAGTTTTCAGGTTGGGGATTGATCTAGGAATTTAGGTTTAGGAGGGGGCTGGAGTTTTAGGTTTGGAGTGTCATTCAAGACTTTAGGGTTGAGTAGGGGGAAGGAGGTTAAATGTATGGGATGAAGGACTCAGGCTGGAAAATGGGTGTGAGTTTTAGGATTAGAGTTTAGGTTCTAGTAGACATATACGATTCTATAAAGTCAGTTGCTGGAAAGGCTATGCAAAAAATAGATCAAGTTAGTGAGAATTTGAGCACTTGCTTTTTTTGAATAAGTGGCAGAGAGCAGGAGTGACACAAGCTACTAGCACATGAGCCCCTGTGCTAGACTTGACTTTGCATAACTGCAAGAACTTTGATAACCTAACACTGAAGCTTGCTGTAATACTAAACATGATGCTGAACCTAGGGGTAAGGGAGCATTAAAAATAAAAAACAACCAGCTAGTAACCAGAAACACTTTAATATTCTCTAACATCTCGGCAGCATTATCTTACCCCCACCAATGGAAACTGACCTTAGAATTAAAATATGTATGGCTGTGTTATTGGAGGAGGCAAGCAGATTTCCTTTCCTTCAAAAATACCTTTTATTTTATAACACAGACATCAATTTATATATTTAACTGTTTGTTTGTTTATTACTGTTTGTAGAAGTGATGATTGTATCCATTGCAGAAAGACACAAATCCTAGGTGAGGGGGTGAAACTGGGGGCAAAAAAGCAGGACAAGGATCTGGAAGAGATAACAAATTAATTTGACTTCTATGAAAACAGTGACAGAAAAGTAGGAATGTTTGTGCTGAAGTGTATTGTAAGGGGGTCAGACTCCAAAAGCAATGAGGTATTGCTTCTACCCTACAAAGTGCAGGACAAGCTGCAGCATGATGGTTGATCTCAAGGACTGTGACCAGAAGAGTCCCGAGCGGAGTTAGTCCTAGGTTTAGTACTCCTAGTGTGTTCGTCTCAGACTTTTCTGAGAAAAGAAAGGACAGGATCATACTTTTCAGTAATCACACAAAGATAGGTGAAGAATTTAAAGAATGATTTATAGATGTTGATGAAGAGGACAGAAGGGTGGCACAACATCTCTGGTATGAAGTATTAAATAGCATGAGAAAAGGACATAAGGTTGTTCATCAAACTTTGGTCTATGAGAGAGACATATGTAACAACAGCAAACAGAATGCTGGGTATATCCTCGGGGGAAGAAATTGAGCAATGCTTCCTCTATACAAGCCCAAGTCAGACTACACTTTGTGTCACCTCCACTTCCAAAGGCCATACAAGGAACTGATAATCAGGTTGCAGGAGGGAATTTAAAGGAATTCTGCTATTAAGCTGCATGTCATGGATGGGAAAGGCTATGAACAGAGAATATAAGACCTAGAAATCTTTTTACAAGAACCGAGAAATGATTGGGGAGGGGGGCAAGATACTGCTACATCAGATCAGGGAGACATGACCAAGTCAGCTTCAACAGGAAGAAGAGGGAGTGAGCAGCATATTGTGAGGACTAAATTCTCCCATAATCTCTGAAAGTACATCTCCACAGACAAGGTAGAGAACTAGTAGAATGGATTGTAAGAATGGGGTGAATAGAGGTAATCAAGCCACACATTCAGGATTGCTTGGTATAGTGGAGGAAAGGTGGGGGGGGGGAGTTAAAGATGTAAAGGAAGTAGAATGCAAATACTTTTCAATTGTGGATTAGATTGACTAATTGTCTCCTTCTGCCCTCAAACAAAAGCCCTTCAGGGCTATTTGACCTATTAATCATTAGAATCTGATAATGAGTAAACAGTGACATATGATTAATCACCGGTCTACTTTTACTTCATAGGTGAGTTAGCAAAACAAAATGAGATCAGATCTGTTTGGACCCTGGGCATAGAGTAAATGTAGTGCACTGAACATGTCTGTTATGCTTTACAGTGCAATCAGAATATCTATTATGTCATACTAATTTAATAAACTGAATCAGGATGCAACTGAAACACACTCATTAATGAAATTCAGGTAATTTCTACAAATATTTTCAGCTTTCATTCTTACATTTTTTCTTAACATTCAGTTCAAAGATTATCATGGAAAGGACATATTAAAGCTCCTCAAAGTCCTCAAATTAGGACATAACCTTTCCAAGTACACATTTGTGTACATGCAGAAATGGGTTTTTACATATTGTACATGCAATCTGACTACAAAACAGATGAATTCTCAAGTACTTTATCTGAAACACCTTAGGTGGAATTTCTTTTAGGTTCCTAGACTGTCTCAGGAAAATGGAATTCTTGGTAGTAGTGTGCCATGTAGTTCTGAAAATAAATTATCTAATTTATTGCTTAGATCCTCAAGCTCCTCGCCTTTTTTGGTGTGATTTTGTTCTGCTTCCCTCAGATATATCTAAGACAAACACAGACACAATGCAGTGTGCAAGTGCCATGACTGATTCCTGCAGCAGGTCCCGTGATGACAGTCCTTACTTCTGACACCATCACTGTCACCATAATCCTCCATGATATGTAATTTGTTGGTGCAGTAATCCACTTCTTTTAGTCTTTTTAAATCTCACATTCCTTTCATTTTTCCAATCAATCCTATGTAGGGAGTGAAAGGTCTCTGCAAAGTGCAGGCTGGCCGTGTCTACCAGTGTTTGCCTGTCAACTTTATATGCAGCACAGTGATAAAACTGGATCAGGATTAACCAAAATCTCCTTTTGGCCATGACGCCATGTTGGCTGCTGAACTAGAAATTCAAAGCTAACAGGCCTGTTATTTCTTGGATGGTTAGTATCTGTTGGAAATCTCTTCTGGGTGTTCTGCCAGCCAATTGACTAGATTCATGATCAGTCTCAGATTTTAGACCATCTGGTCTTTGGGCTTTATTCTCCATAACAGGAAACAGCTCCCTCTGAACTTCTGTTTCTACTCCAAAGTCTGTCTACCTTTCTTTCCATTTTGCAATGCCTGTCTCTGAGCACAAAACCTTCTCCTTGTTTTCTTTTATGAAGAGTGAAGACAATATTCATTCAATAACTCTGTTTTGTCTCACTTTTCTGTGATCTCTTATCAATCTTTGTTCAGCCTGGACAGGTTTGTCCCTTCCTTCCTCATATTTTGCTGTATATCTAAAAAAGCTGTTTCTCCCATTTTTAATTTCTTCTGCTAGCTCCTTTTCAAGGTGCACCTTTGCTACTATCTCATGCAGATTAATAAAGCTGTACATCTAAAGTATAGCAATAAGGAAGTACCTCTAAATGTAGCTGTGATGGATGGCCCACTGTGAAGGCTAAGCAGTCACTGATGGGTTTTAAATCCTATGACAAGCAATCAGTGTACCAATGGATATAGAAGGCAAGAGGCTGCAGTCTTTGGATAAACCCCACTATCAGATTTGTCTGATAGCCATCAGATGGATGGAATATCAAGTCTCAACAGGTTAATGTTATAAAAAAGTGTGCGCAAATCCAATTCATTAACCAGTTCAGTTTACCAAATGCAACCTGGCCCCAACAGCATAAAGGCAATATTCACTGCTGCTGCTGTATGTATGGTCTTCCAATATGCATACCCACACTAGGACTAAATACTGATCATGTGTAGATCTGAGTGTTTAGCTTAATAGCCACCTCTTTCTGTAAATCCCTGTATCTTCTAGTGCCCCTTACATAAGGTAAGTGCCTATCAAACAAATTATTTTCTCACACATGCACACTGTCTTCAGTGAGAAGGGAGATATATCCCCAAATATGAGATGACTGGCTATACTTCCAATGGGAAGGGAGGTATATCCACTCATCTCGTATCAGTGTCACTTTTGGGATTCAAACCCAGTTGGTGTCAGGTCAGTATCATTTATAATTGCATGGATATATTCGGAGTACATACACATGTACAAATAAGGAGTACTTCAAAATGACACATAATATGGAAGCAAAAGGCAAATAAATATATGCATGTACATATGCATATAGCATGGTACAGAGTTATATGTTTACCTATGAAAATAAAAGAAAAACAGAACTAACAATTAGCAAATGAGTAGAACAAGGATGGTGAAAAACAGAAGAGAAAGCAAATTGGTGGAAGCATAGTGTTGGTAAGGAAGGAAAAGACAAACTGAGTCCCAGAACAACATAATTAACTTTGACAAAGAAAGCAGTTACATTGTCTTTACAAAGTGGGAGGTTCTAAAGAGAGAACATTTGGAGATTTTTCTAATTTCTGAGGACAGGCAGATTCAAAGAGCATGGTACATTTTATTTAATGATCTTTCTAAGGTGAATACAGGCCTAAGTGCAATAAGGCAGTTGGTATCTAAAGAGTACAATTATCTGGTAAAAGAAAGTTTGTTGGCAAGTGAGAGTCAACTATCTGAGCTAAATAATTAGCAGAGCAATGAGCCAAAAGGGAATGCAGCCTGCCTGGTAAATGGAATGGTACTGCAGTTGAAGGGGAGACTCAAGTGATACGTTTTTTGTTTAGATAAGATAATGAATCTGCTGACTTTAGGTATTGCTCTTCAGAGAAGGAATTGTCATATTTATCAAGTGCACTTAGACGACAGGCATATTCAAGTCTGCAGAGCAAGAAATCCTTGCTTAACTTTACAAGATTCAAGGTGCATTGTCCATAAGCAGCTAACTTAGCTGACCAAGAGCTTCATTTGTTATAAGATTAGATCATATGGGATGTATAGATAGTTATAGACATTTTCATGTGAAATGGAATTCTTATGGGATTCTGGAATTTTTGTGGAATTAGTTGAGTAAAAGTTTTTGGTTGTTTTGTCTTGGGGAAAATAAATCAGTTTACAATTTGTATACTAGGGGGGGAAATATGTGAAGATTGTGGCTTGTAATGATGGTTCCAAAAACTAAGGAAAGCTAGATCTGACAAAAAGTATATGTCACATTGGAAAGTGATGTGTCAGGCAATAGGGCTTTCTCTTGGAGAGTAGTTCAAGTGTTTAATTTTGTTTAGAAAGAATCCTGTGAAAGTCATTCTCCTTCCTGCCATAAACCCATGGCTCAGTCAGATGGGGAAATTAAACTGAGCAAATTGACTAAACTAAAATTCACAGCATTTCCTCCATGTCTGGTCAAATAAACATAAACCAACCAAAAAGAACCAATAAACAGTGGAAAACATGTGAAATAGTTAATATAGCAGAAATGTCTAAAATAGCAAACAAGACTAGATTTGGAAATTTTCTTCTTCTTTCAGCTTTTTCCCAGCTGGGGTTGCCACAGTGGATCACCTGTCTGCTCATGATTGGCAGTGGAGTTTTACAATGTCGAGTTGCCAGCCCGGCACCCAACCTGCCACAGAAGGACACACATGCACACACTCACACCTAGGGCCAATTTGGAGTGTCCAATCCACCTACAGCATGTCTTTGGGAAAAAACTGGAGCACCCGGAAGAAACCCACGTGACCACAGGGAGAACATGCAGACTCCACATAGAAGGCACCCCAGCCAAGGATTGAACCGGAAAACATCTTGCTGTGAGGCAGCAATGCTAACCGGTACACCACCGTGGCTGCCCAAGACTAGATTTGGAAATACTAGTTAAATATCCATTAACTTAAAACATTCACTTAACAAATCAAATCTTCTAATGACACTTGATGAATATGTCAGTTTGTTATCATATGACCTGCTCAGCCAATGAGATTCCGGCTACCTTTAAAATGAATATCAAAAAGTAAACAATATCCATTAGTAATTCGCATACTTTAATAAGAAATACATGACTTGTCCATGCAATATAATTGTTCAAGCCCACAGCCTTATCACAGACATATGTGACTAAAATGAAGCATGCAACCCTGATGTAAATAATGCCCCTAAATTGATAATCAACATTTTTATATTAAAATGTTCTTAATTTTTAAACAGCACTTTGTAATTCCCAAAAATACACATTTTACACAGAAAAGTTTTAGAATATGTCTGTAGAGAGCATTACTCATCTTTTTTCAGATAATATGACTTTAGCGTTCACAAACCTTGCATTTAAATTAAAATGAGATATGCCCCACAGAAACATACTAAATAAATTATCCAGTCTGTATTACATGTGATTGAATGGCAGATGTTATAACTCATATTACTCTTCCTATAAATGTATTAGTGCATTGTCTGCATGCACATATGCTACAACAGCACACAGATGAGAACCTATCATGGCCTTTGGGGGCAAAATACTAGTAGATGCATTGCTCATATATTTATGTCTACCCCAAACCTTTGATGGATGTTTTTCTCTTCTATAAACGAATGTACAATTATCTGACAAAATCTCATGGAAAAATCTTTTCTCAAATAGATTGGGTCAAAGTTTTTGGGTGGCTTATCTAAATTCCCTACAGTTACAGCTATATATAATCACAAATCTTGGAAGAGCACCATTCACTTTAAATGGTACCTACAGGTATAACAATAAACCATACTATGGCACAGAATCTACATCCTTTATCACAGTACCTGATATATCAGATCCTGTGACAACATCCCATAACCCACCGCTGCTGAGCAAATCCTTCAGATACACATAAACCGTATTTTTAGTACATTTCTGATTGTATGATCAGGGTAACAAATTTTACCTCTCAATGAAGATTTTTGTAATGGTTTCCTATATATAGTAGTAAGGTTCCATCTGAAAATGTAGTCATTTGAATATCCAAAAATCTATATTAAAACATTCTAGCCTTCAACCTAAGTTGTATACCTGAATCTGTATCATTCAAGTACTTCAAAAACACATTCAAAATTGATGTCTTCCACTGCCAAATTAACCAACAACCATCTGAAAATGTTGACTGGTACAGATGAGGTGGAAAAATATTGCTTGATTAGACTATGAATATGCATCCCTTCAAATAACACATGAATTAGTCTGCATAAAAGCAAACAAATGAAGCCCCTATAGCAGTCCCCCATAGTTGTAAATAATAATCAACGGAAAATCATTTTTGTGGGTATTATCCTTGTTAAATGTAAATATATTCCAAGGTATATAAATCAGTAATGGCTAACCAATAGTTTGCAACTTATAGATGAATTATTATAGAGTGTCTGGAGATATAAAGTGTAAAAAAATCCTTCACTAGAAACTTAAATCCTATATAACACTTGCAAAAACTCAGTAACATCTTGTCTTTCAATTTAGTTTCAATGTGCATTAATAAAGCTGTACCAGTGGGTCTTGTAAAAATGCATTCACCTTTGGTAAAATGGAAAAAAAATCTGTGGTGCAGGATTTAGCACAGTACATCCAGCACATCAAGCAGAAAAAGTTACATGCAACTCCATCCAGTATGTTACAAGATCCACAATTTTTAAATGCTCAGTGGAATCATGTGTTAATAAATATTAATAATGTATTGTCTATTTATTCACTTCTAAGAAATGATAAGTTACAGTATCCATAACAAATGTTGTTCCACTTCATTTTCCCTTTATAATGTCACCTCTTTGTTCTTTCATGGCAATGGATTTGTTAACAGAAAGATTTTCTTTTACGTTTAAATAAATTATGAAATTGCTTATGCATCCCAATGCTTGCACTTTCAAAAGAGTTTACTACTGGCTGATAATGTGGCTGTCTCTTGGAATTTGAAGGAGACAATATCAAAAAAGTCCATCCTCCCAACATCAGATGTATTCCTATACCAATATCTTTAATTTAACTTATGTCAAAATGTGTTTCAAGGTTTTCTCTCTTGCAAGCTCTGAAACAAAGACAGTGTGAATAAAATTCAAACCTTTATTAAGCAAAAATTTTAAAGGGGATATGGTAGCAGCAGAAATATTCATAACTAAATCAGTTTTTTGTATACATTCTACAGTTGAATATTCAACAGTTTTTAAAATAAAGTGTTTTCTACCCCACCCTCACCTCCCCTCCTCCTCCTTCTGTAACCAGGAAATGGTTACTGTTGATATGAGGCCCAAATTTAGTATGTTTATGGACAGCTGAGTTACATCAGAGGAATCCCCAGTATTTGACTAGAGGAGAGAAACACTGTAAAACAAAATCATGTTAGTAGAGCAATCCCTACAAAGGCCACATTAGGGAATATAGAAATTAAAATGCAGGACTAAACAACCTATCATGTTTCTTATGCATTAGTACAAGGTAAGATAAAACATGCACATTTTTCAAGTTTTGTTTTTTAGAGTGGAGTTATTCTTTAAAATGACTGCATATCAAATGCAGCAGAAATGTTAATAGTATGTTTTGATTTTTTTTTCTGTAAAATAGTATAGGCTATGATTCCTAGAGGATTAATACAGTGAGTAGCACAAATGGCATGGGAAGTGAATAAACAGTCTGTAGTTGATTAAATGACATAATTTATATATAAGTGCAATGGGTGAAATTGTATGATTTGTATGCCTTGCAGATGGATGCATAAAACATATAAATGAGAAAGCCAATGCTAATGAGCAACACAGAATACTCAAACACAGACAGCCAAGATGACTGACTAATTCAGAAGTCTTAAAAATGGAAGTACTACATGCTTGTGCATTTTGAACAATGGTTTGCAGAGTATAAGATGGTGGCTATGTCAGTCATATCAGCAATAGCAATGTATCGGTAGTCACTGTCAGAGTCAGTAGTGACAATGTCATGCATAATGGGCATCCACACTAAAGAAGAGAATGCAAGTACTGACACATATCAAAATCTGGTAGTTTAGCAGGTAGTTGCTTATTTTGGAAAGGACATTGATAAACTACGAGATGCAAACTCTGCTTGCATAAGCAGAATTGAGGGTGTATTCATGGCATGTATGCAATGTGTAGCACTGACTACGCCAGCTATGTGGGCTTTCCGCCAACCTACAAGGGACACCCTAGGAATATCACAAGCTTCTGAATCTTGGTTACTTAAACAATTCCTCATCATAATGCTGCAATATGTGGAGGAGTATATATGTGGTTCCCAAAGTCATGAGAGGAGAAAAACAAGTGCATGTGTATATTGTAGGAGACTACACACTTCCCTGGTATTTTGGGCACCATAAATTACTGACATGGTGCTGTTAAGGCCATCCTGGTCTAGACACACAGAGATGCATAAATATGAAGGGCTACCATTCCCTGGATAGTCAAGTGATCTTTAATGCCAAAAGCACTCCCTATAATTTGTTTGGGCAGTACTACAATAATTTGGACAATTCACATGTTTGGCACATATCTGATCTACATTAACTTTTACTGTGACTGGAATTCACAGAGGGTCCTCTGGCTGGTTGGTGTGCACCACTGTAGCCATAATGTGCTTTAAAGATAGCTATCATGTATGTTGAGAGGAGACCACATACTTAACTTTGCTGGGACAGGTGATGCCAGATGTTTGGATTTTGTGTAGTGAAAGATGACATCCATTCACAACCCACAGATCATGAAAAAATATCATATAACACAGCCTATGCTGAAACCAGAAGCATCATGGAACATGAATTCTGAAGAGAAGATTCTATTTAGACATCTGCAGCATTGCACTGCAGTATTGTTCTGACATATACAGCTAAATATTTATAGTGTGTGTTATACTACACAATGTGAAATTGCAAAACCAGGTGGTGTGGTTATGTGACACCAGAGCAGTCAAACCAGTAATAGATACAATACACTGCAGCACAGGTAGAGGATCAGCATCACATCTGCAACTGTGAGCTGTGACACAAAAAAAGAATAATATAATGCATGCTGTGCCACTCGGACAATGAAAAGTAGTGCATGACCTGCATACATGTTGCTTCAGATATCAGCATGCTAACAAAGGATAAGGATAGGTAGAACACAGTCCTCAACACAGGTTGGAGAGACACAGTTTCAGATGACTGCAGTACTATAATGAGAGGTCATGCAGGTGAAGTCAGTAGCTTTGCAGTTTGTGTGGTTGGTGTCAGGGATCACATTCTCCAGTGACAGTAATAGGATATCACTATCTCTCCATTGTTTGTGTCCATTCTTCTGGCTGTCAGGGATCACATTTTCCAGAGACAAGATTAGGTTCCACTAAATGACCATTGCTAACTGTGTTGGGGTTGGATGCTTCCCACATCGGGGAGTGGATGAAAATATGGAACCATGCCAGGGCACACTGAGGAGACATCCCATAGACAGTGCTCAAGACAGACATCCCAAAACCATGAGTGTCAAGCCATGTGCTAGCATGTAACATTGATGGTGTGTTACACAGCCAGTGGAAACAGAATGAAAAACATAATGTGTCACATGGGTCTACCTACGGATGTGACATTTGCTATCAGTGACCTATATTACCCTATCTTCTCATTGTGTCAATATTCAAGGTCATTGTGCCACTGTTGCATGTCCTCACTCATGCCAGAGTCCACACTCACCAGCACCACAGTGATGTACATAAGAGGCACTTCTGCCTGAATCACTGACCTGCACATCTGCCAGTCATGTCTGACTGCCACACATATACCAGAAGTAGTAATGTAGTCATGTTGGCATCTGAATCCTCTACATATCTCCTCTATGGTCGGAATACCTATGTCAGAGATGGTGTGCATATCAAATACTGTATCTGGTGTACACAAAGAAGATACTGTGTGGGACTATCAGCTACCGGTGGTACATCAGGCTCAATCAGCCACATTAGCTGTGTTGAGGTCATCCCTCTGTTTTCCCACCTGATGGATCCTCCACCAATGGAACCTATAAATATGTTAATATATGACACCATTGCAAGCCCACTAGTGTATTTATATTATTATTTTATTTGACATTTGTTTACTGGGAAAGTTTAACTGGGCTATAACTGTCCCAGGGGAGAAATGTCCCATATTATATCAAGTATACATTCAAATAAAACCAGAACATACTTTACAACAGTCATTTACAAGGTGTTTACATAGCATATATGAGTTCTCCATATACAAGATGAAAAAATACTGCAGTTATAACAAGATAATCATGACCATTTGATTAATCCTTAGCTATTAGTATGCCTTACACAGGATGTATTAGAGGGATTAGTTTATAAATGTATGTTTCAGTTATCCAGCTGTGGCAAGCATAGTGGCAAACATGCTACTTGTTGGGCAGGATGTTGCAGATGCAGATCGGAGGTGCCTGTGTGATGGATGTGTAGGAAACCAATGCTCATATTGTCTTCACACCTTGAATAGGTATGTGTCATACTATACTATTTTAATCAATACTACACTGCTCTGTCTCCTACTGACACAGAAGCAGAATTAGCCAGACCTGTACCCACATCTAAGCTGCCACCTGGTATGAGGGTCAGGTCCTTCTTCCCATTGAATGGCATTAAAAACTCTTCCACTTTCATCAGATGTTTCAATGTTGATGGGACTACCTCTGTGGCAATCTTGTCCATCATATCTCTCTTTGGGTTAGCATGGGAGATCATACCTGTAACTTTCCTTCACATGTAGTGTAAGGACCCATTAAGGCTGAACATGATAGTCACATCCAACACCATGCCTGTAACATCTGGTCCGTGGCCTGCTTATTTGCAGGCCAGGGACTTGGCCTGCTTTTTTGCATTCCCTTTAAAAATATACACATGTCATGCACACATAGAACCTCCAGTAGCACATCATGCTCCTGATTTGTGACCTTCTCTAGGTATTGCTCACCTGGTGTCCTTACCAGTTCCTTTAAACTGCAGCTAAAACATCTGCTTCAGTGGGTACACATCAGGTATTTATGATTGTGACACTCCTTCAGCTGTACCTGTGCATCACCTACAATTACAAGTCTGTAATGTCTCCTTCCTGGTATATGATATTGTAACCACTGCAGGTATGTAGTACCAAGGCAGTTCCCCATCTTATATTCAATAGTATGCCATGTCATTTCCTATGGACATGCCACCTTCTCCAACAGGCATGCAAGTGTGCCTTGTGGCTGTGTGGTCTCTCTCTGCATGCAACATGCAAGAGTTTCTGGGTGTCCCTGCACCTACAAGCCTTGATATGTGTGCAGCCTGTTGAATCACTATCCTATGTGCCATTTCTGAGTCTGAATACCTGTATGTAGTCCATCTTTTCATATCTCTCAGGTACACATACAACACACTCACTCTCCTTTTCTCTGACAGACAGAATAGACATCGCATGGATGAAGTAGTTTTGTTTACAATCCCATTCCTAGTCTTTCTCTCTCTTTCTCTCTCTTATGTTCCATTCCAATAGCACTTTCACAGCATTTCCAATAAAAGCCTTTGGCATAGCTTTAATGGGTCTTGCAGAAATTGACAATAGCTCTTTATATTGCACCAAGGAGCAGAGAGGTGCATGACCTCAGGTCAGATAGTGCCAGCACCTTTAAGTTCTTCCTTTATGCACTGCACTAACAATGCGTAGCAGCAATAGCCATATACATATACATATACATATACATATATATCCACTGTTTAGTATGAAGCATGTGACCTCTAGATTCATCTGTGAATATAAGGTCATCAGTCAGCAGACTGTTACAAGCCTAGCTAATAACCAGTGATTGGAAACGAATCATGTACCTTGTATCTCTGAGGTAGAGACCTTAACCATTATGACAACCCTGCCTTTCATTATGCTCACATACCAGATCTTAGAATGCATATCATGTAATGGTGCAGAGCTGTGTTGTACAAGTGATTGAGAAATGAGCATACATACTCTATCATTTTGCTCCTCAGGTGGACCATGTGAGTGGACATGGTTGCTTCATCCTTAAGAAAGACAACACTAAAATATGGTGTTCCTGGAGTGAAGTATTTTTCCTCTTCTTCCTGTACAGGGACTTCAAGGAGTGTCTGCCGCAATGTTATGATAGGCACTTTAAATGAGCCAATGCCTGGTATGGCTTGATGTGGGTGGTCTCCATTAATATGGGGCATCACCTGTGTGGGGTAAAACTGCAGAACTGATATGGTGACTTGAAGCAGCATAACACAAACCTGCTTTGTCATTGAGAATCAGGGATTCAGGAAATCCAGGCAGAGATGTACTGTATTTTTCCTCCAGTTATGTCCTACTGTCTTAATTGTTGTTAACTCATTCATTATAGTACTTAATTTGCTGTCTGCTGAAGAGAATCATTTGAACATGATTGACTGCCACAGAAGGCAAGAATGGCTCTCAGCACAGTGATGTGTCCATGTGTTGCACGCACAGCAATGTTGCTCATGTCATATGTGTATCTTGCCATTTCCTTCCCATTATGTCTTCCACAAGCAGGCCCAGTTAATGCTGAGGAGGATTTATGAGTGTGCTTGAGCTGGTTTGTGTACCTAACCCCAGGACCCTCATTCTCTGTTGTTGAGGGGGTGAATCTTCTGTTGGAATCAACCTTGAGGTGCCACTTTTGCTCAGCTTATTAGCCTGTTAGGAGGAGTGAATACTTCTTTAGTAATAGGGAATGGTTGTCACCTGTGATAACCCAGTACTCGCTGTGGAGGCTGGTGGGTGCTCAGATGCACTGGCATCCAGGTGCTCACACTGAAAACATGTAGCACCTCCTACAGAAACTTGGAGATTCACTAGGCAAGCATGTTCCAGCCCCTGGATCTTCAGGGAAGTATCCAACCCACAATAAAAGCCTTTCAGGTGTGTAATGCCTGGGTAGGCTACCCTCTGACCCAATGTGTCATTAACCATACCCACAGTGTACCTTGTTCTTTGCCTAGACCTCACCATCATCAGTTTTTTGCTTTCTGTCTGTATGTGTCCATCCACTGTTCAAAACACATTTTCTATATACATCACACCATTCTGTCTGCATATGTGTTTCATGTTGGTCTGTCCACAATCACTACCTATCCTTCCTTCTCCCTCATCAACCATTCCATACTAGTTACAGTTATGTCTAGTGTTTTTAGTTACTGTAGTGTTTTTCCTCTACTTGTTGTACTCTCCTTTTGAAATTTTCTATTTTAACATTTTTATTCATAGTCATATTTATATGATAAACCACTATGGCCAGTGTGGTATAAACACTCACATTGGTGTTTCTGTTAGCTGCTGGGCTTTGGTGTACTACTCTACCTGTTTGTCTATGCCACAATGACTATTGGTATGTGCCATAATACTGCATGTGGCCACTCATAGTAATTCAGGTACAAAACGATGGCTTTGTTATGACATACAATGCATGCTGTCCATAAATACTGCAGCAGCTCTACTCTTCTGGTAGCTACTGATGTAGCACCATTAACGCATGGTACTGCTGTTTGTCTGAGTCATATTGTGCTTTTAGCTCACCATGCTGTAGCCGTCCTTTGCCTGTTACATGCATAATTAGATTTTGGTTGTTATTCACATGAAAACTCATAATAAACACTGTTCAAGTATAATGTGCTTGTCTATGAATCATAGTCATAACGTTTACATTAGAAATACATCTGCTCCAATTTTTAAGCTTTTGAATTTGATGATCCATTACATAAAAGAATATAAATGTGTTCTTTGACCTAATGCTGATAATAAAACATAATAGTTTTAATAATTATATTAATATGCAAATAAATTGAAGTTACTGACAGACACCACATAAGCAAAATATATGATACTTTAGTTAGAACACACATTTTTATTCTGTTCCTTACTTTACCTGTATTCCTGCTCAGGTAAAAATATTAATGGCTAAAGGATAAACAGATGATTTTCTATTATTTATATTTAATGTCAAGCATACCTCTCAACTGTCCAGATTTTCGCAGAATGTCCATTTTTTTTTGCCTCATGTGTTTGGTCCATGCCCCATAAAATTTGTGTTTTTCTGGCAAATCATTGAGGATTGATGTCATTAAATAATGGCTGACATTTGAGTTTCAGCCTTTATATTTTTCTAAAAATTAATGTTAATGCAAAACCTGCTATTCTAGAAACTTCCTACGTTTTTATAAGCAATATTTAAAATCTGTCCCTATTTTGGAGTCTTCATAGGATTATACGATCATAGAAAGTTACTGGACTAAGCCTTGCTAAGTTCTGCCCTTGTTATCCTTCCATTATTTTTGGCTCTGTCCAGACTTCTTGAGCTAAGAAGCTGAGGGTATGATGTCAGGAGAGATTTAAACGGATTTAATATCTCAGCAATTTACCCAAACAATCTTTTACAAGATCGGTTAAAACAAAGTAAAAAATATTACATGTAAACTCCTTAAACATGGTCCGTGATAACTATAGGTTCATAGGTAATTTTTAGGCTTGCAGCTCAGGGCACCCTGGGAAGCCTAGCCCAAATTTCTGGCTGACCACAAGCACTTTTTTGACTTGCTCAAACTCACACAGTAGGCAACATCAGGGCTGAGAGAATCAAACCCTGTACCAGGAGGCAGCATCAGGGCTGAAAGAATCAAACCCTGTACCAGGAGGCAACATCAGGGCTGAGAGAATCAAACCCTGTACCAGGAGGCAACATCAGGGCTGAGAGAATCAAACCCTGTACCAGGAGGCAACATCAGGGCTGAGAGAATCAAACCCTGTACCAGGAGGCAACATCAGGGCTGAGAGAATCAAACCCTGTACCAGGAACTGCAGCTCACAGTCTTAGGATCAACTATATATAAGCAACTTCTCCTATAAAACTGTTGGACATTATAATAGCAAATTCCTTAAAAATCCTATTTTAAACAAACTGGGTGATTTTAAAAAAATACACACATCAAGTTATTATTAACACAGGAACCTTAAACCTAGTAAATGCATAGTTGTCAAAATAATATATTTATAAAACATAATTCCTCCACTAAATGGTATTTGGCTACAAACGATCTAGCCTTTGAAAGGTCTGTGATTTTTTTGTACTCAAAGCCTCAAATTTCACTCCAATCCAATTCACAGTTAAAAATGTACACACGTCTTAACATTTTGCCTGCTGCAACTCTAAATAAATGCAGAATTTCCAACTGTTGCTCCCAGCAACAACAATCATATGACTTTTAGATGAGTAATTCCATTTCTGCGTAGGCTATGATGTTTAGCTTCATCTTGTATGTATTAATTTAGACAATTGTAAACATTTTCAGGCTTCCATAAGTCATAATTTTTCTAAGAAATGCTCAGAAAAAAATATATTTAGTGGAGTACAGTATACAAAGTTGGCGTATGTTTTGTAGGTAGAATGGTACAAGAACCCCTATTTAACCATGACCTACAGTATTAAGCATAAATAAACTTACAGATAGTTAACATTTACAATGCAAATTAGGTTCATAAGTTCATAGGTCGGTACTAAGCTACCTGCCCGAGGGCATTTATAAACCTAGCCAGAGTGTGTCGGCTTTCGCCGCCCCATTGATTAATTAACTGAGCCTGTGTCAAGCAGAGCCAATGAAGTGATCCCAGGGGTGTATTTTCTGTTACCCATCCTCGTCAAGGTTTCTCTTGAAGAGTGTTAGTGAGGGGCTCTGCCTAATGTAGTTAGGAATTTTGTTTCAAAGCATGGAGAGTCTCTGTAACAGGAATCTATCCCTCCAGCATGTTCTATTTGTTGTTGTGGTGAGGTTTAGCTCACTAGAGCACGTGGCTTGCAGTGACTTGGATTTGTTTAGGTGTAGCATGTCCATCAATTCTGAGTTGGACATGGCTTTGTAAATCAGGCAGAGATCACCTCTGAGTAAGTGATATGCCACTGAGTACAGCCGGAGTTTTTTCAGTCGGGCTGCATAAGACATATGCTTGAGGCCAGTAATCCTCTTAGTGAGGTACTTTTGTGGTCTTTCCAGCTGTTGGAAGTGCCTTGTGAGGTACATCCCAAATGGGGCATTGTACTCTATCACGGGTCTGATGAGTGACGAGTAGAGGGGCACTATAACCTCTTTATTTCTAGATGCAAACCCTTTAGTAATTAGATGGGCCACATAGAAGGATTTCCTAACTACTTTGGCAATATGATTGTCAAAGGAGAGATTACTATCTGCCTGGGTCCCCACATCTCTTATTACCTCTTCTGTATTAAGGGGGCTGCCACCTATGTGGTAATTCGTAGGTGTTTTGCTTTTCCCAAATGGGATGACTATACATTTTCTGGCATTTAGCTTAAGGCTATAACTTTGACACCAGGTGTCCATCTCAATAAGGCCCTTTTGGATGATGTCCGTGTCAGCCGGAGGGTCAGTTATAGCTCCCAGTTTGCACTCATCAACGAACTTGGTTAGCCATAGTCCTCCTGTGTTTGCCTGTACATCTGATAAGTATATGCCGAACAGTAGGGGTCCCAGGACCGAGCCTTGTGGGACACCACTTGTGACTGGTTTAGAGTTGGACCTGGAGCCCACTATTCTTATCGTGTGAGTTCTGTCTGTAGGCCAGATGGCAACCCATCTTGTGACGTAGGGGTTTATGTTCAGGCTGGAGCGTTTTTCTGTAATAACTGAGTTGGGAATGGTGTCAAAAGCCTTGGTGAGGTCAAGGAAGGCTGTGTGAACCACCTTTCCCTCATCTATGGCCTTGGTGACTGTCTCGAAGAAGTCAGTCAGGTTTAGTAGGCATGATCTGCCCTTAACAAAGCCGAACTGGGTCGGGTCAAGTGTTTGGAGATTCCCAATGTCTTTGTTAATGAGTTCCATGATGATGCGCTCCATAGCCTTGCAGACCAGGCTAGTCAGGCTTATGGGGCGATAGTTACCAGGGTCAATTGTGGCCCCTCCTTTGTGGAGCAGAATAATCGTTGCTGTGCACTATTCTATGGGCAAGTAGCCTGTGGAGAGGCTGAGGTTGAACAGAGTGTTTAGGTGGGGGGTTAGTTCTTTCTGTAGTTTGTGCAATATGCAGCCTGACACCATCTGGCCCCATTGACGCTGTGTTTTTGACTTTTGAAAGAGCTGTTTTCACCTGTGCGTCTGTGATTTCTGGAACACTACACTTTTCCGGTATTGTTGTGGGCCCTTTTGGGGTGAGAGGGGGGTGAAGTTTGCACTGAATCTATCTGCCAGGATGTCGGCAATATCAATAGGTTCAGTATATTTTGTGTTATTTTGCATTAGCTCAGTGCATATCTGTGAGTTGCCAATTAGATTCTTAACATAGCTAAAGAAGGCTTTGTGGTTATCTTTTGAATCCTTGGCTATTTTTCTTTCAAAGTTAGTCTTGGATGATTTTATGAGGGACCTTAGTTTCTTACTGATCAGGGATGTCTTTTCTTCTTGGAATTTGCTTTTTTTTCTGAACTAGTTTCCTCCTTCTATTGTATAGCCTGTTTATGGCAGGGGTCCACCAGACTGGTTTCCCTCACTTAGAGGAGTGAGTCTTGGTTTTGCTAGGGAAGACACAATCCATGCATCCTTGTAGGTGCTCATAGAGTGCATTTGTAAAGGTTTCTGCATCTTGGGCAGCGTTATCCTTTAGCGTGGGGGCTGTGAAACATACCACCTCTGTTTTAAGTATGATGAAGTTTGCTTTAGAAAAGTTTTTTACTGTGGTTTCCTTAGCTGGGGGTGGTAGGGGGTGTGGACAGCCAGAGTGATTAGCTTATGGTCTGCTCTAACCTGGGTTGACCTCCAGTGTGGAACAGCTGTCACCCATGTTGGTGATGACCAGGTCCAGTATGTTTTCACCTCTGGTAGGGGAATTTACCAGCTGATCCAGGGCATTTGAGTTGATGAATTCCAGGAAGCGTTGGGCATGGGAATTTGTACTTGAGTAGTTTTCCCAGTTAATGGTAGGGTAATTGAAATCGCCCAATATCAGGGTGTTCAGTAGGACCGTCATGTTTTCCAGTGTCTCCAGAAAGGCAGAGTGGTGGTCCTGGGTCATGGAGGGTGATCTGTAGAAGGCCACAATTTACATTGCAGATTTGCCCGATATTAGTTGTACATGGATGATCTCAGAGGTATCATGCTGCGCCACTAACCCAGAGATGTAGGTATCCTTGATGAATATGGATACACCCCCTTCTTTTGTGTTTTGGTCTGTGTTCTGTGGCTGAAACGTGTGGTATGAGTTGTAGCCTAGTAGTACTGGGGTGCTTTCTGGAGCCTTGAGCCAGGTTTCAGTTACTGCACAGATGTCGACATTCTCAATACTGTGGAGTGCTTCAAGTGCGTGCATTTTGAGATTTAAACTCCTGGCATTGAGTAGCATAATCCTCAGTTTTTTGTTAATTGTGCTGTTTACGGAGGTGGGTTTGACTTTTGAGCCTTGCCTAAAAAAGGCACAATGGGGGCAGTAAGAGCCTTGGCCAGCATTCGAAAGCCTAGGGGTGACAGATGCAAGCCATCTCTTGTGAAACAATGCAGCTTGTCGAGCATGTTGTCTCAGGCTGACAGACACTGGATCCCCTTTGAATGACACCAGAAGCTTAGCCAATTGTTGAAATTGATCATTTTTTTCTCTATACTGAGGTATTATTCTTGGTGAGAGCAGGATGCTACTCAGGGTCAGGGTCATACCCGCCTGGGCTACATGATCAAAGAGCTCTTACATGTCTCTTTTCATGTAGTCCAGGGAGGTACGTCTCATGTCTATTGTAGAAATGCTATGACAGTTTCCGTTCTTTGACAACAATAACTACACTTAAAAAAAAGGTAGCTCACGTAAATATGCATATGTATATGCCTGGTTTTATCTGGCCTTATAACCTTATTAAGCTTTTACTGTCATGTAATGATATATGTTATGAATAAAGATAGAACCTTTATTGCAGCTTTGCTATTATCTAATAGAAAAATTGAGTACAGATCCCATGAACAGCTGCACTTACATTTTCTCATTATGTGAGATAACATTTTCCTGAGTCTAGCCTAGACAGTTTGAGATTTTGAATTACTAACAACTGAGTTACATGACACTGTGTTAATATTAAAAAAAGACATTTCTCCTAGGATGTTTTTGAAAGAAAGTTGTATTCGTAAGACTATCCCTGGGATTCATGAAGCTTGCGCCAGGTGCAGGCATTGTGTCGGCGATCTAACACCAAATATGGCCGCTGAGCGATTCAGGTATGAGCTGTTTCGATGTGCACTACCTGCGTATGCTATGCCCACACAGCTCCCAGCACTTGTATGCTAATCACCCCATGCGCAGCAGTGTAGCATGCAAATGAAGGTATATAGCGATTCAGGAAATGTGCAGGAATAGTGTAAGCATGCAGAAATGTAAACCGAAAAAAAACGGTTTACATTTTTCAAACATAAAATTGGAGCCATGACAGCGGACCAAACTCACGTATTATACTGTTAATATATGCCAGTGGCTAAATATATAGCCATTGGCGTAAAACAACACGCACAAAATATGAAAAAGAACATTTAATATTATGCCCACACTAACGCGAAGTTAAAGCGCAGGGCATCGGTGTGCAAAGGGGATTGCAAGGAATATACAAAAATATAGAATAAAACTGCAATGAAACACATATCATGATTTCCCCATAATAGTCAATGGCAGGCATGCTACACCATACTCATGGCGCAAGGGTTCCTAAGGGGCAGTGACAGTGTTATGCGCAGTAGTTAGGAATTAGTAGGCAATGCCATGCAAATGAGAGGAGTAATAGTGAATCGCAGATTTCCCACTGGTGTAAGGATGCACAAAACATTGTAGCTTTATAACACCGAGGTGAGCCCTTGAGATAAAAATGACATCGAGAGGGGTGTGTCACCATTGCTGTAACCACATTGGAGCATTGCTAACCCGGTTTGCCTGTTGCTAAGCAAAGCTGCAGTATAGGGGTGTGTTGAAGTAGCCATAGCTTTGCTTAGCTAAGAGCACACAAAGTAACCGAATGTGCATGTGAACGTGGATGAAAATGCGCTGTAAACCTGGTAAACGGCTGTGTGCCACGTGCACCAGAGCGGAAACAGGAAGGATACAGGAAAAAGATAAGGAAATGCTGCAGCATGGAAATAGGAGTACAAATGAGTAGTTAACACCTAGGAACCCACAGTGGGCCATTGACAACAGCTAACAAGGCTGCTAGCAGCTACCTGCAGAACAGGAAAGGGGAGGTGCCGTACTGCAAAGAAAACAGAACTGGCACAGCAGAAAAAAGCAAAATTGCAGTAGATCAGCTACATAACACATTTTGCAACACATTCCTGGGTAGGGAAAGTACAAAACAAGAAAGCCGGCAGCTGGATAAATGCCTGTCAATGGGAGGGGATTCGGGTTGAAAAGTGAAATAAAGGGTAACAGATAAATCCCAGCAGGCAAGCATAATTCAACACCAAAGGCCCCACAATTGCAGTACTTGGTATAAAACCCATAATTAAGACACCCTGCAGCTGGAATCGCACATACACACCCAATGACATCAGCAGCATCCATAGCACAATAGTATAGAGTGTGAAAGCACCTCACTCACATGTGTATTTCCAAACACTCTGCATCTTTGGTGTAAACAGATGGGGAACTTTTAAAATGTACATGTTAGGGGCTGCCATAGCTTTGATTCATCAGCATGTGTTGAAGACTGAAGGTGGTGTGGAGGATGATGCTGACAACCACCTCAGGCACCAGAGGAGGAGAAGAGTGTTCAGACCAAGGGTAACCTACCAGGGGCTAAATGATCTGGAGATAGTAGAGCATTGCAGGGTGGATGGAGACACCATACAGCAACTTGTTGAGCTGTGTTGGCCACACCTCAGAGTGAGAAATAACAGAGGGGAACCCATCCCAGTGGACAGATACCTTCCAAAGGCCAACTGGGGATATCCTGGGAGTCTCACAGGCACCAGCATCCAGGGTACTCCACCAGTTCCTGGATGCCATGTTACCACATGCCAATGAGCACATATACTTCCCCCGAATGCAGGAGGAGTTGGCCAGCAATATGCGTCTCTTCCACCATGTGGCAGAATACCCAGAGGTACTGGGTGCAATAGACTGCATGCACATACACATCAAGTCACCACCCGGTGAGCAGGGTAGGAGCTACATGAACCACAAGTGATACCCCTCCATCAACTGCCAGGTCGTGTGCAATGCCCAGGGCATTATCATGGATGTGTGTGTTGGCAGCCCTGGAAGCTATCATGACTCCCACATCTGGCATGCCTCACAGCTGTATCAGGTATTTGCCAGGGGGGACATCCCATATGGCCACCTGGTGGGGGATGCTGGCTATGCACTGGAGCCATGTATGATGACTCCCATCAGAAATGCAAACATACCCATGCAAGAACTCCATAATGAGGCACACGCACAAACCAGAATCATCATAGAGCATGTGTTTGGGATGCTGAAATCACAGTTTCATTGCTTGGACATATCTGGTGGAGCCTTGCAGTACTCTCCAGGCATGTGTGCCCACATCTTCATAGTATGTGCCATGCTACACAATGTGATCCTGCAGAAACAGCTGCAACAGGGACAGAATGGTGAAGGACCTCACAGCCCACCACCATTGCCAAGGGCCCCACAGGGACAGAGGTACTCAGACCACGAACACCATGAGCCAGCCCCAGTAGGCAGATGGAGGTGTACCCAGGATGCCCATGCCTTGGCAAAGAGGGAACTTATAGCACACACACTGACAGTGTAAGCACCTACAGACTGACACCCTTCTCCACCTGCACACACAGTAAACATGAATGGCACACACACACAAGACCACCTGTAAATTGTCATGTATAGGTGGTCTACTGTGTACATCCTACAGAGGCAGCCCTCAACTATTGCACACACAACCGCTAGTGGCACAAGGTAAGTCAACACCTGAACAGTAAATTAAGCTATCAGCATGTGCTGATACTGTATGTATAGGTTCATAGGTACATAGGTAGGTACTTGGCTAACTGCCCGAGGTCATTCATATGCCTAGCCAAAATGTGTCAACTGTCGCCACCCCATCAATTAACTAACTGTCCCTCTGTGGAGCAGAGCCAATTGTGTGATCCCTGGGGTGTACCCACTGTTCCCCATCCACTCTGCAAGGTGTCCTTGGAGTGTTAGTGAGGGGCTCCGTATAATGTAATCAGGGATGTAGTTCCAAAGCATGGGGAGTACCTGTGACAGAAATCTGTCACTCCAGCATCTTCCAGTTATGGTTGTGGCAAGGTTTAGCTCGTTACAGTGTGTGGCTCACTGTGACATGGATTCCCATAGGTGGAGCATATCCATTAAGCCTGACTTGGACATGGCTTTGTGGGGCAGCAAATATCATCTCTGAGTAAACAAGATGCCACTGAGTAATGCAAGAGTTTCTGCAGTCTGGCAGCATAGGACACATGTCTGAGGCATGTAATGCTCTTGGCGAGGTATGTTTGTGGACCCTCCAGCTGTTTGATGTGTCTTCTGAGGTACATCCCAAATGGGTTACCATACTCGATGATGGAATTGATGAGTGATGAGTAAAGGGGCACAAGAACCTCAGTATGTCTAGATGTGAACCCTTTAGTAATCAGATGGCCTACATAGACAGATGGCCTAATTACTTTGGAGATATGATTGTCAAAGGAGAGATCACTATCTAACATAGTCCCCACATACTCATTACCTCGTCTGTATTAAAGTGGCTGCCACTCATGTGTTAATATGTGGGTGTTTAGTTTTCCCAACATGGAATGACCATGCAGTTTGTGGCCTTTAGCTGTAGTCCATGACTGTGACACCCTGTGTTGGCCTATGTGAGGCCCCTTGAAGGATGTCTGTGATAGCTGGACTGTCAATTATGGCTCCCAGTTTGCAGTAATCACCAAACAAGGTCTGCTGTAGTCTACCTGTGTTTGCCTGTACCTCTGAGAAGTATATGGCAAACAGTAGGGGTCCCAGAACTGAGTCCTGTGGGACACCAGTTGTGACTGGTTAAGAGTTGGACCTGGAGGCTGCTAGGTTTACCATGTGGATTCTGTGTGTAAGCCTGTTGGCAACCCAACCTGTGATGTATGGGTGTATGTACTGGCTAGTGAGTTTATAAACAATACCTGAGTGGGGAATGGTGTCATAATCCTTAGCGAGGTCCAGGTAGTATGTGTGAACTACCACACCCCACACATAAAGTCCAGGTGACTGTAAGACATCAAACAAGTTCAGTAGGCATGATCTGCACTCAGTCAAGCAGACCTGGGTTGGGTCGAGTGTCTGGAGGTTCCCAATGCCTCTGTTAATGAGTTCCATGATGATGCACTCCATAACCTTGCAGACCAGCCTTATAGGGCAATAGTTCCCGGGGTCCGTTGTGGTGCCACCTTTGTGGAGTGGGATCACTGTTGCTGTGTGCCACTCTGTGGATATGTAGCCTGTAGAGAGTTTGTGTTTGAACAGTGTGTTTAGCTGAAGTGTTAGCTCATTTGGAGCTCATGTGAGACACAGCCTGGGACACTGTCCGGTCCCATTGAGGCTGTATTTGTGGCTTCGGATAGGGCTGTTTTATCCTGTGTGTCGGTGATTGCCGGGGCCATACATTCTTCTGGTATGGTTAAGGGCCGTTTAGGGATTGAGAGGGGTGTGAAGTTTGCACTGAACCTGTCTGCCAAAATGCAGGCAATCTCAGTCGGTTCAGTATATTTTTGGCAAGTCTGCACCAACTCTGAGCAGATCTGTAAGTTCCCACTTAGGTTCTTGACATAGCTAAAGAATGCTTTGTGATTGTCTGTAGGGTGCTTGGGAAATTGTCTTTTGAAGCTAGCCTTGGATGATTTCATGAGGGATCATAGTTTCTTGCTGATACTGATCAGGGATGTCTGTCCTTCTAGGGATTTTGCTCTTATCTGTACTAGTTACCTCCTACTATTGTAGAGCCTGTGTATGGCAGGGGTCTACCAGACCGGTTTCCTGTTCCTGGAGGAGTGAGTCTACATTAGACTTGGAATAGCATGATCCATGCAGTCCTGCAGATGATCATAGAGTATCTTTGTATAGGTTTCAGCATCTTGGACAGCATTGTCCATTGGCGTGGGGGCTGTGAACCATTCCACCTCGGGCATAAGCAACGTGAAGTCTGCTTTGGAAAAGGTTTTCATGGTGGTTCCCTTGTTTGGGGTTGTGGGCGGAATGTGAATATACAGAGTGATTAGTCTATGGTCTGATCTAACCAGTGAGGGGTTGACGTCAGGTGTGGAACACTGGTCGCCCATGTTGGTGATGACCATGTCCAATATGTTGTTCCCTCTGGTGGGGGTGTAGACCAGTTGTTCTAGGGCATTTGAGTCAAGAAATTCTAGGAAGCGCTGGGCAAGGGAGTTAGTACTTGAGTAGTACTCGAGTAGTTCTCCCAGTTAATGTTTGGGTAGTTGAAATCACCCAGTATTAGGGTGTTTGGTAGGACCCGCATATTTCCCAGTGTCCCCGGAAATGCGGAATGTGGGTCCTGGGTCATAATGGGTGATCTGTAGCAAGCTACAATTTGGATTGCAGTGTTGCCCATTGTCAGTTGCACTTGGATGATCTCTGATGCATCGTGCTGCACCACTAACCTGGAGGTGTGAGTATCCTTGATGAATATGGATACACCCCCGCCTTTTGTGTTCCGGTCCGGGTTCTGTGGCTGAAAGGTGTGGTATGAGTTATAGCCTGGTGGTGCTGGGATGCACTCTGGAGCTTTAAACCTGGTGTCTGTTACTGCACAGATATCAATGTTCTCCATACTGAGGAGTGCCTCGAGCGTGTGCAATGTGAGGTTTAGACTTCTGGCGTTGAGTAGCAATACCCTCAGTTTCCGATTACTTGTGCTATGTACGGTGGTGGGTTTGTCTTATGAGCCTTGCTAAAAGTCCACCTTGCCTAATATCCACCTCTCTACTATTGTTTGCAATCAATGATAGCTATGCATGTGTACATGTTCAGCAAATGTGTACTAACCCTTGTTACAGGGCTGTGCCAAATGGCTATGTGCACACCTACATAGAGTGGATATTGACAGTAGAGACACACTGGTTGAACTTGTAGACAGCTGCTTGGAAATATGTTGACAGTACTGGTAATGAAACAGGGTGCATATCATCTTTAACTCCAGTGTGACATCTGTAATAGGCATGTAAGATGTAGGAAACTGCTCCACATGTGTAATAGCAGAGGGCGCCAAAAAAGAAAATACTCAGAAGAGTTTCCTCAGAACCAAACATTAAGGAAAATGTGGAAGAAATAATTGTTAGTTCGGTATTCAATTTATCCAATAGAGTTTTAACGAATGATGAGATTTCCCTATTGGAAAAGGGCATGAATTTCATACCCAAAAGTAACAGCAGGATAACGGAGACTATATCAGACCTGAAATTATTTTGTAGGAACGTAATGTTGAAACTACAATTTAAAGACATTAACCATACACAACCAACAGATAGGAAATTCATATTTAAGAAACTCAGTGATTTTGTTCCCATAAATCATCCCTTAGTAGAGACCTATCAACGGCTAACAGAAGATGAATTGCACAAGTACTACAATGAACACAGAGATAGGAGGCACTTCAACTCTGATAACTTAACCCATGGTGAGAGATTGGGGTTAAGGAGCCTGCAGGCTGACGACACCATTGTAGTCAGGCCAGCAGACAAGGGAGGGAGGACTGTGGTCATGGATCTAAATCAATATTTTGTAGCCATGAAAGACATGCTAGGTGATAGATTTTATCAAATTATTGATTCAAATGTTAAAGAGAACATTATCTCAACAATCAAGGATATATTAATGGATTTCCTACATAATAATAGGATTGATGAAGATCTATTTGGCTATTTACTGATTAAAGAACCACTGATTCCGATCATGCATGGATTACCGAAAATCCATAAGAACCCGGTTAATCCTCCTATGAGACCGATAGTCTCAGGACGGAATTGGGTAACTGAACACCTATCTGTGTATATAGAGAAGAATCTTAGACCTGTGTTAAATAACAACAAGTTTGTACTAAGAGACTCGAAACAATTTTTATTAGATTTATATGAATGTATTGGTGATCAATGTGAATCGGAATCTCTCATTTTTGCAACATTAGATATACAGTCACTATTCACAGTTATACCGAATAAGGAAGGATTGTGTTTTATCACTGACTACCTAAAGAAACACAGTGACTATAGCACGGATAAGATAGATTTAATATCATATTTCTTGGACATGGTTTTGAACAACAACATATTTATGTTTGATGACACTATATACAAACAGGTGGATGGGGTTGCCATGGGCACCCGATGCCAATAGCTATGCTAATATGGTATTGGCACACTGGGAGGAGGAGGTGTTATTTAAAACAGAATTATTTATAGAACAGGTTACATTTTACCGACGTTTTGTCGATGACGTCTTCCTTTTATGGAAAGGAACAGTTGAACAACTAGAATTATTTCTCAGAACCATGAACAGCCTAACGGGCTTCCTTATCTTCACGCTGAATTATTCAAGGAACAAGATTGAGTTCCTTGATTTGTATATAGAAGTTGCCCAATGGGATGATTAACACAGGGATTTTTTAAAGCCTGTTATAGCAATTCACTGCTAAAGAGATCGAGCATGCATCCCTCATTTGTATTTAAAAATATCATAAGAGGACAGGGATAAGGGCCTCTAGACTCAACCCTACAATAGAGGTTTCAACTCAGAATTAGATCTGTTAAAGGGCAGGTTGTCAGAGAGAGGATACAAGGAATATGAGGTGGAGAGCAATTTACGAGATGTACCTACCTTGAGGAGAACCATTGCTACACCATACTTTGGTCCTGACAACTCATATAGTAATATAGGCACTGAGTACAGCCCATCAGTTGTGAAATTTATGACTTCATTCACCTCTGATAGCTATAGGGTTAGGGACATCATAAGTAAATATTGGAGTATCTTCGATATAAATGAAGAGATAAAGAACATTGTAGGTGTTATTCCAAGATTTCAGTATAGAAATCGGAAGAACCTCAAAAGGATGCTATGTGACACCAAGGGTGGTCGATCAGTTTCCAACATAGGACACACAGAGCCATGTGGCAAGTGTAATTTTTGCTCATATATAGACACAAGTACTAGATTTTTACATCCGGACACAGGGAGAATCTTCAAGACCACTACTGTAGCCAACTGTATGACCTCCAACATAGTCTATTTAGCAGTATGTCAAGTGTGTATGTGTTTCTATATAGGAAAAACTAATCGCAGATTCAGGGACCGCATTAGAGAACAGTATATCATATTAAGAAATGCTATCAAAATAATGCTTTAGCGAAACATGTGGCAGATAATGACTCCACACATATCTTTCATTTTAGAGTTCTAGAAGCCATACCAACAAATAGTAGAGGAGGAGACATTCGGAATCATATGGAGGACAGAGAGAATGACTGGATTATACGATTAAGAGCAGATAGTGGGAAAGGTCTAAATGAGAGGGTATCCATAAAACCCAAATTGAGAAAAAGAAGGAAAATTAAGTAAGACAACATTTCCAATATCTGCATATGTATCTTGAATGTACTTGTATTGATTATGCTTAAGCAAAATGGTGGTGTCTGTCTATCTAGGACTTGTATTTTGTGAATATCACTAATACATGAATACTTAATATATTTTAAATTTATAGTTGTCTGATATCATATAATAGTATACATACATATGTTGACAGCACTTTTCATAAGGGTTTTACTAAGCATGTACATAATAGTCCTTATTGCTGTTTATGTTTTTAATGATACATATTGATTGTCTTTGTTTAGTTATGATGGACACACGTTATGATGTTCATACAGATTTATTTCAGTAATATCATTATTAAGGTACATATTCTTTTTGTACCAGCACTTTCAGCATGGCTGCATACATGAGTATGCCAATTAGACAACATTGATATATAGTACATAACATTTTTTATGGATATATTTCTATTTCCTTCATTCATATACTCATTTAGCATACCCTTAATAGGTAAGATTTATTTTTGGATCATAGAACTACATGTTCATACATGTACAAAGAACACGTATTTTTATTGTACTAGTATTCCATATGCCCACATATCAATATGACAACTAGGTACCATACACATATTTTCTTACAGACACACATCCATTCTTCAGTATATACTCATACAGGTTTTATACATATCACACATATCACCCAGCATAGTTATGACAGGTTAGATGAATCATATTATCACATTCATATATTTATAGGGAAATTTAGGTATGGTTAATACATATAGAATTTTTAACAACTGAATGTATTTATTATATATATATATTTTTTTTATATACTTTGTAGTGTGTATGTATAACAGCAATGAAGTTTTTTAACACATTTTATTTTCATATAAATATTTTAGAAGGAAACGTGGTTTTTGTTCACAAAAAATGTTGTTTCTTAAAAGTTGTGACGTTTCCCTTTTAAATGCATGATGATACTAAGGTTAATTAGATCACAGAGACTATATAAAAATAGGAATTTAATTCATTTGTACTGTTATAGACCTGATGAAGCTACCTTTAGTGAAAGCGCTTGTCTGTTTGGAATAAAATTACATCTAATTAATCATTTGGAGATCTTCGGAGATTTTTTGGATACCTACAACAAGTTTATATCTCATTGCTTCACCCTCAGTTATCCAGAAGTTTTTTGGACCTTATAATTTATTATCAACACTCCCTTGAATCATGGATGCATGTGATCTGTGACAAAGGCTTGTCTTCTGGCAGTCATGTCATCCCAGACTGACAGACACTGGACAACCTCGTAATTACTGCAGGACATTGGCTCATTGTGTTGGTCAAGCAGTTGCCATTCCTAGCATGAAATCACTGCGAGTGGTAGTATTGTGCTTGGTATAGACTGATACATCTAAGGTGTCAGACAGCAGCAGGTGCTGTGTAGATGATCAATGTCAGATAGATGTAGTGCAGCGTTCCTGCTAACAATGACAACTACTAACACCGGAGACCATTACAACATGTTCGGTACATCTAACTGTATGAGTATGGCCACTGTGGCCTTCCATGTTTAGAATCAGAGTGCATCCTAAACAGCCCTGTGCTACTAAGTGCATGAGCATGCCCACTGACACCTTGTGTAAGTTATGTGCTTATATATGTGTATGAGCATGGCGATTGTAACCCTGTATAGTGATAGTAGTCATCCATTCCACAGAAGGGTATACTCCTGTTCAGGATGGACTCCTACATTAAACACACAGGTTCACAGCTATGTACATCATAAATGTCAGCATCCCTGTTGATGTCCACAATCCTAAAACGTCATGATGACTGCCTTGGAATGGGTAATCTCTGTGGCGCAACTCATAACGGTGTAGTACTGTAATAGTGATCTGTAGATAGGCAGGTGTTCTGATCCCATCACTGGTGTGTGTGTGTGTGTGTGTGTGTGTGTGTGTGTGTGTGTGTGTGTGTGTGTGTGTGTGTGTGTGTGTGTGGTGTGTCCGTCTGCCAGTGGACAGAACAATGCTTTTTAGAGTACTCACACTCTGCACAATTCCTATACACAACTTTAGCAAGGCTGATGATGCCACCCACCTAGAAATACTCCTCTGGGATTGCTGTGACCCAGTAATCTCAATAGCGTGTTCTGTAACTGCGTAATGCTGTAGTGTGATAAAGTAGTAAGGCTGGTGTTCTAATCACTGACATGCCAAGTGTGTGTGTCCATCTGCTGGTGGACAGAACAATGCTTTTTAGAGTACTCACACTCCGTACAATTACTATACTCAACTTTGGCAAGGCTGATGATGTCACCCACCTACGAGTACTCCTCAGGGATTGCTGTGACCTAGTAATCTCGATAGCGCGTTCTGTAACTGTGTAATGCTGTAGTGTGATAAAGTAGTTAGGTCGGTGTTCTAATCTCAGACATGCTGAGTATGAGTGTGTGTGTAAGTGTATGTTTGTCCATCTGACAGTGAACAGAACAATGCTTTTTAGAGTACTCACACTCTGTACAATTCCTATACTCATCTTTGGCAAGGCTGATGATGTCAC
The DNA here is from genome assembly GCF_019279795.1 of Protopterus annectens. NCBI lineage: Eukaryota > Metazoa > Chordata > Ceratodontiformes > Protopteridae > Protopterus > Protopterus annectens. The sequence continues at coordinate 667,294,085 of NC_056734.1, forward strand.
CCACCTAGGAATACACCTCTGGGATTACTGTGACCCAGTAATCTCAATAGTGCATTCTGTAACTGCATAATGCTGTAGTGTGATAAAACACTTAGGTCAGTGTTCTAATCCCAGACATGCCGAGTGTGTATGTGTCCGTCTGCCGTAGACAGAACAATGCTTTTTAGAGTACTCACACTCCGTACAATTCCTATACTCAACTTTAGCAAGGCTGATGATGTCACCCAACTAGGAATACACCTCTGGGATTGCTGTGACCCAGTAATCTCAATAGCGTGTTCTGTAACTGCGTAATGCTGTAGTGTGATAAAGTAGTCAGGTAGGTGTTCTATTCCAAGGCATAGAAGGTGTGTGCATTTGTCAGTCATATTCTGTGTTGGTGGCTGTGAGTGGCTAGCCACTGGATGTGTTGAGAAGCGTGTTTTGTTGTTTCCCTATATAGTGGCCATAAATGTCACAATCAGCCAAGGGACTGGGTTGGCAAAACATACCCATACATTTGGCAATATGCCTATTGAGTAAAGTCAGCAACCCTAATATTACCCTGAATACAGTCTGAATCCGTGTGTCACACAGAAACACACTTGCCTTGGGATTAACACCAGTACATAACACAGGAGTCTCTGGTGGTTTCCTTTTCATTCTTGTCTAATGCTCTGGTGTCACAAGGTTTGTTCTTGAGATATATATATTCTATATCTATGTATGTGTGTGTGTGTGTGTGTGTGTGTGTGTGTGTGTGTGTGTGTGTGTGTGTGTGTGTGTGTGTGTGTGTATATATATATATATATATATATATATATATATATATATATATATGTATATATCTATGAATGTGCTGGATGATATGTACGTGATAACATCCGATGTATGTATATCTGCCATGGCTTAGTGGTAAAGTACATCATCTGTGGTGTTAACGGTCCTGTTTTTTTTGCCTTGTAGAGGTTGGTTGTTTTTTTGCTGGGCAGAACAAGGTCCCTTGAATACGGTGTGAGTAAGGTGCTTTTAAGCAGTTGTGTGCAGGTTTGCGCGACGGTAAGCAGTGGTTAGTTTTGGGAAGGCTTAGTATGGGTCATGTAACTATGCATTAGCAGGCAATCCTATGCAAATGAGGTAAAGGATAGTGAATCCCGGTTATCCCAAGGGTGTGAGGCAGGCAGGTCCCAAGAGTGTTTTTGTATAGATAGCCAGGTGCAGGACTCGGAAATAGGTGACATCATGGGGGGGTGTGTCAGGCATACTGTACGTGGATTAGAGCCCTGTGGCTCGGGATTGCTCCTAGCTTAGCACGGCTAAGCTAGGAGTGTGTCTATACCCGCCTACTGCAATTGGGAGGGACAACAGCAGTAGGAGAGTAATCAAGGTGAACTAGTTGAGCTGACAGGTGATATGTATCAGAATCAGCCGATTACAGGGGCAGCAGACCAGCCCAGCCCAGAACACTACTATAAACTAAGTAAACACCTTCCCTCTGTTTTTTCCACACTGTACACCACTGGTGTATACATGCATGGAAATTTTAACAAACAAACCTACGAAATTAGAAGGGCTGCAGCAGGAAACATAGACCCACATGTGCAAGAGGCTGAGGGTGGTGAGGATGTGAATGCTGCTGAACAACCCTCAGTGAGGAGACAGAGAAGAGTGTACAGATTCAGGGTAACCTACCAGGGGCTACATGAACTGGAGATAGTTTAGCACTATAGGGTGGACAGAGACCTCCTACAGCAGATTGTTGAGCTGTGCCGGCCACACCTGACACATCAAACAGGCCGAAGGGAACCCATCCCAGTGGATACCAAGGTATGTGTAGGCCTAGGTATACTAGCACAGGTACCTCCCAAAGCACAACTGGGGTTATCATGGGGATCTCAAAGGTGTCAGCATCCAGAGTGTTCCACCAGTTCCTGGATGCCATGTCAGCACATGCCAGTGAGCACGTATATTTCAACACATGTGAGGTGTTGACCAGCAATATGTATCTCTTCCACCAAATAGCAGACTACCCTGGGGTAGTGGGTGCTATAGTCTGCACGCATGTATGCATCAAAGCACCACCCGGTGAGCAGGGTAGGGCCTACATCAACTGCAGGGGCATCCCCACCATCAACTGCCAGGTTATATGTGATGCCCAGGGCATTATAATGAATGTGTGTGCTGGCTGCTCTGGAAACTATGACAATTTAGAAATATGGCATCTGATGCAGCTGTACCACAGCCTTGCCAATATGCATATCCCGTACAATCACCTAGTGGGGGATGCTGGGTACCCACTGGAGCCATGGCTGATGACACCTATCACAAATGCACACACACCTAAACAACAATGCCATAATGAGGCACACGCACAGGCCAGACATATAATAGAGCATGTGTTTGGAATGCTCAGGTCATGGTCCCGGTGTCTGGACACATCCGGTCGAGCCTTGCAGTATTCACCAGCTACATGCATCCAAATTGTTATGGTATGTGCTATGCTACACAATATGATCCTGCGGAAACAGCTGCAGCAGGAACAGCATGGGGCAGGGCCACAGAGCCCCCCACCAATGCCAAGGCCTGTACAGGCACAGAGTGACTCGGAGGAGGAACAACCTGAGCCTGGGCTAGTAGGCAGAAGGAGGCGTGCCCAGTATGACCTGGCCTTGGCAAAGAAACAATGCATAGTATATGCACTGACACAGTAGGGACCCAGGGAATGTCACCTTCTCTGACTCGCACAGACAGTAAAAGGGATGCCAGACATGACACTGCCTGTGCTCAGCCATGTATAGGGAGTGTACTATGTGCATCCAACATAGGCAGCGCTCCAGCACCAAGCTCAAGTCTGGCACATCCTCAAGGTAAGTCAATCAACCTACCAATTGCCAAATGTAGTAGAATGTGCTGGTACCTGTAGTTATGGTAAGGATATGAGCATGCAAGGGAACTGGGTGGCCGAATGTTAAGGCAGCAGTCAGTAAACACCCATAGTGGCACCATGACATCTGTAACAAATACGGGAGTCACCATAGTAGCCAGTACTACACAAGGTGACAAAACCCACTGCAGGTAATGGGCTGAGCGTCATGTGTGTCCATAAGACCCACACAAGTCTCAACCAGCTGGACAGGTGTAGACCGACACAAACAAATGCTGTACTATGGCCTCTGAATGTGCCCTATGGGTAACACCTCCCACAGACTCACACAGACAGACAACAGCAGACCAGGCAGTTGGATGTAGGTCGCGAAGGCTAGGAAGTCAGAAACGAATATGTTGGTAATCAAAGTTAAGATCTGTAGTACACTGGTATGGCTCTAGCCAACACAGTAGGTAAGACTACACACTGAAATGGAGTGCTGACATACCAGTACAGTACTAGGAAATGTGTACAAGTGTCAGGTGTGCCCCCCATCCAACATACACTTATACAAACAGTCAGGTGTGACCCCGCTGCTCCTGTGTAAGAATGTAGATACAGTCAGGTGTCTCCCCACCCCGCTATGCAGAAATGTAGCAAGAGTCAATGCCACATGACTGATGGATATCCTGCAGACACAGTATGCTACCTGTCAGTGTACAACACAAAGGTCAGCACCACAGTACAAACTACCTGGACATGTAACACATGCGATAAAGATGGCCATACTGGGCATGCCCACACCCTTTAAGGTATGAAGGCAATGTCAGTTGACAACATACTGAATGGTCATACTGGGCATGCTCACATACTTAAACACATGAAGGCCATGTCTGCAAACACCAGTGGTCCGGACATATCTGGCGGTCACAGTTCTTAGTGCAGATACATGTCAGTATGCACCACTCCTGCCTTGCACACACAGTGGATAGGAATACAGGCATATATGTAAGGACAGCACACTATAATACGTCAAAGGTAGATGTACATAGATGTGTGGAAGACAATGACCGTGACAATGAGCCATCCGGGCCTGTCCCATCCAGCACACAGCCAAAGGGCCCCAAACACATGAGGTGCAGATGTTATTCACTGCAGATACTAGCCACCTGTATCTGTCAGCATGTCAGACTATGTGGTGCACGTGCCAGCTGTGCAACATGACAGTACAGGGAAGTAGTCATCTAGTAGCTGTATACATGTACCTGTGACATATGGCCCCGTGTGCACCCGCATGTGGCATGTCAACTCCTACATGACTGGGTTATGGCCCATGCACACACTGCCCTCCCCATAGCAGTATTATGACAAGCCTGCTGATGTCATCCATTGTGAAATACATCTTTGGGAGAGCTGTAGCTCAGTAATCTCCATGGTGCACCCCATAACTGCATACTGCTGTAGTGTTATACTAGTTAGGTAGTAGTTCTAACCCCAGACTTGCCAACTGTGTGTGTGAATTTTTGCGTATCTGTCTGTCTCAGACTGTGTAGAGAGAAATGGTTTATAGGCTACCCACAGTCCATACAAATCATATACTCACCTTTGGCAATGCTGCTGATGTCACTCACCTAGAAATACACCTCTGGGAACATCGTAGACCAGTAGTCTCTGTTGTGCATTCTGTAACTGCGTATTGCTGTAGTGTGATAGAGAAGTTACACCATTGTTGCACTCCCAGACTTGCCAACTGCACGTGCGTGTGTGTGTGTGTGTGTGTGTGTGTGTGTGTGTGTGTGTGTGTGTATGTGTGTGTCCATCTGCCTGAGGACAGACCAATGCTTTTTGTGTACTCACACTCTGTACAATTTATATACTCACCTTTGGCAATCCTGCTGATGTCACACTCCTAGAAATATACCTCTAGAACTGCTGTAACCGGGTATTCTCCATAGCGCATGCCATAAATGTGTATTGCTGCAGTGTGATACACTAGGTAGATAGGAGTTTGAATCCAGGACATGGCAGCTGTGTGTGTTTGACTGTCAGAGCCTGTGCGGGTGTGGCTGTGAGTGTCTAACCACTGGACCTGTTGGGGAGCGGATTTTGTAGTTTTACTATATGGTGTCCGTCTTATGACACAATGCCCACCTCACGAGGCATAAAGATGTCAGTCAGCCATGGGACTGTGTTGGCAAGCCATACCCCTACATCTGGCAAAAGGCCTGGTGAACAAAGTATGCAACCCTGCTAGTACCCAGTATATGTCCTGAACCCATGTGTCATACACAAACACACTTGGCTTGGATATCCTGCTATGTTGCTAGTACCATGCACATTGATGACAGATAGCAGGTATGGTGTGATTGCAGTGGGCTGCAGAGGACATGGCACCATGTACAGTGGTACAATAGGCACACAATTGCAGACAATGTGCCTTCACTATGTTCCCCACTAGATGCCTGCAACATATGTGATGCCATCAAATGTGATCCACAGAGGCCATACAATGCCGTACACATTTGCCCTGTATGGACTGATGACATGACACCAGGGAATACCTGCATCTCACTATCAATGCAGGTGCAGGATCGACCTGCTGACTATAAGCAGGTTTCGCCACACCAGGCCAGTATTGGCATATTGGAGGATAACAGTCTGTGTACACAACATGTGCCTGCCAAACCAGGTACACCTGTACATGTCACTGTACAGTATTGTGGGACATGCACATCCCAGGCAATGTCCATGTCAAGGACTATCAAACACAGACATGGCATACATCGCAAAGCTATGGCCATACACAATGTAACCAGGATGTTAGGGCAGTTCATGCAGTACCCATCTGTGTGTGTGGGACATTGCAGACACTACACCCCTGTACCACACTGCAGACCATTGTTGGGTAGCGTGATGCCAAGGATTACTCCTTACCCAGCCTTGTACAGCCATCTTGCATAGCCAACCACTACACACCCATGAAGCAATGCATACATGCATGTCAGTACTGGCACCTTGTGTCTGCATGTGGGTTATGATGCTCTCAACCACAGTCACTCCCAGTATAACCCCCATTGGCATACCAACAGATGTCAAACACTTTCACATGCCCTAGTCCATAGAACCTCCAGATATCCCCTGTGGTTCATGTAGTACCTGTGCATTACTGCAGTGTGGAAAACTAAGTAGTTAGGGAGTGTATTTGTGGCCCTGACAAAGAGTGTCAATGCAAGTCCATTAGAGAGTGTGGTTGTGGTGACAATGGCATCCAGTCACATGGACAGCCATGTGTGCTACACCTAATGTATGTCTACTATATCTCTGTTGCACATGTCTCTCACCAACACACATATATGTTCTTACAGCACAGCAACATGTCGGCTTTGTGACACATGTAGCAACTGCATGCACTTGTAATAGTAATGGCTAGTCAGTCAGGGGTTTTACCCCTGTACTGTTAGGTGTGTGACAGACAATGCTTAGGTTTTAGTCTCCAAGTCCTTCTCTGATGTACTTTATCTGTCCCTCCCACACACTAACTGGTGGATGTGGAGGTGTGCACCTGCTCAGCAGCAGCATGTGTATTGTAAGTGATAGAAATGATCAGGTGATGGCCTCTGCACCTATTGCAGTCCTCCTCTAGCTGATTGCATGTGGAACAGCTGTGATGATGTTCCTATAGCCATTTGCATGATAAACACAGTACAATATCTAGGAACATCATGTTGGTATTTGGCCATGACAGTCGCTGTGAGTGGTACCTGGATGTGGTGTTTGGAAATGGCATCACAGATGATATCTGGGTGTTCCTCAAACATCATACACAGTGGGAAATAGCCTAAAGACAGGAGGGTGATGTGCCATACATGACTACAGCATGTAAGTGTAGCTATGCTTTATTGAGACTACTGCCTGTTTAACATGTTGTGTGTGATAATAGCTATTCTGCATGTTTTAAAACAGACATGACAGTGCTCTGTTCATGAGGGACCCCCATCTGTAGGGCCATCTGTGGACTGGTCAGAGTGTGGAGCCATTTGTTTCCTGTGTTACACACTGAACACACATCTGTGCACAGCAGGAGCATAGTGTGAGGATTGCTGCCAGTACATGGTGATAGGGATGTGTTACTGCCATTGCATCCCAGACTGGACCTATGTCGCATGAAACAGTGGCATGACAGACACTGTCTGGGGTTCTCAGTGGTAAGCCAATAATCAGTCACTGCTCATAGCTGCAGTCACACGTCTTCTACACTTTGTACAGATGTCATGCAGTATATATGCATGCGTTGTGCTCCCTCTGCAAATGTATACCATCTGTTGTGTTGGGTGGATGGTCATATCTATGCATACTGTTGTAAGTAATCCTGAATGCTATTGTCTATTACTAAGCCATATCTGTGTTTAAACTGCAACACCATAGGCTGTATGGGTTTGGAGGTCCTGGTAGAACCTCTTGTCCCACTTCAGCTGACCATGGCACTGGGCACCAGCACATCTGGGGACCAGATTGGATCTCAACCTCTGTTGGCTATGCACCACCTTTTGGTGGTACCACCACTTAAGATGGGTCTTGTCCCCCCGGGAGCAGGGCCAGACAGGAACATGTCCGCTGTCGTGCGGTCCCAGACATGGTGCATTGGGGATCAATAAGGGGTTCCAAGGCCAGATACACAAGCTCAAGGGCAGAGTGTCACATTTACATGGTGAGACTGCCCCTCCTGGACAGCCCACAGCACTGCCTCCTTTGCAGCTGTTTTGGTGCAGTGGTGGCTGCCCATGGCTGGGGACCTCTGTCCCACTGTTCCCATGGGCTTGTGAATGGCAAGCACCCCTCCCTGTCTGAGGTGTATCCCCCAACATGTATCATATACCGACCCTGCATGCTATCTTGTCTGTGATCCTACCCTACCTATCCTCCATGGGCATACATACTCTCCTTCCCCCACATCCCACTCTCACCCTACAGAAACATAAGGCCAATCAGTTCCTAGGACAACATTTGCCCCATACATAGCTGTCCATTTCACACACGTGCCCACTGGACACATGTAACCCTTGTAATATGCATCACAACATACTCCTGTTATCCTCATCCTGTCCCTCAGGCGCATGATCCTGGTATGCACATCACTCCTAAATGTTCCAGGTAGACGTGATGTGGATGACCCCATTGTACACACAACACTACCGGTCCCTCTATGGTTACCCCATTTACCTTTATCATGATGATGATGTTGCACACAGCACCTTGCAAGAGTACTGTTCTCACATAATGATTGGACAGGAACTGTTGTGTTAATGTACATTACATACACAGAGTGATGTATACGGCCAATGTACAACTGTTTGTGTGTATGAATGACACATGTCTGTCTGAGGGAGTTTTGATATTACATAGAACAACACCACTACATAATACAGGCATCGCTGGTGTTTCCCTTTTCATTCGTTTGTAATGCTTTGTTGTCACATGGTATGTTTCTGATATATCTCTATATATGTATGTACCTATATGCCGGACATAAACACTCACACATACATCTACATGATGGAATACATTACTATACTGTTGAATGACTGCGGTGTATGATATGTTTTAGGTAAGGTCCGATGTCTGTATATCTGCCATGGCATATTGGTAAATCACAGTAGCTGTGTGTGCAGGGTCCTGGTTCCGAGCCTTGCAGAGGCCATTTATTATGTTGCAGGGCAGAACAAGGCCATTGGATACAAAGGGATTAAGGCACATTAAAGCAGTTGTGAGTGGGTGTGCATGGGATTGCGGTGTTAAGCAATTCTAACCTATGGTTACAACTTCTTACACTCAGTTAGCCTCTACATTGCTTTACCAGAGTAATACTCGCATACTGGCAGCCAAACAGGCTTACACCCGCTAGCTCCCGCACTTGCAAATGTACTGACATTGGTGCTTGCATCTGACACTCACAACCCTGGGTGGGAGCAAGGACCACAATATTACCTTGTGATGCCTATTACATCAGATTACACACCTACAGTATCGGGAATGACTGCCCATTAGGCGATGGCATGCCGTTCGACTGTACGGAATCCGCAGCCTGTCCAGTGTTTTATTCGTATTACTTGTGTGTTCCTCTTACCAATCTGCACCCATCTGGCTGATACATGGGAACTGAGACTCTTCAATAAAGACAAGTAATTGGGTTTTGGGACCCACATCCATCAGCCGAGTCATGCTACTGCATACCTATTATTCTATCATCTTTCTAAGGTAGTCAGTGAAATATGTGCTTTCTGTCCCTATCAGACCTCTCATACGATTGGAGAAAAATGAAGACTGAATCAGGGACACAGCATAACAACATCAAGGACAAATTTAAATTATTGGTGCTATTAACCTGACACATTGACAGAATCAGAGCATATGAATTCATACACATTGTCTGAGGTACATGATATTTATGACTCTTAATTGCTGTCATTATTCATTACGTGTAGTAAACCACCTTTCCTCCTAATATCACTAGTTCTAGGAGGGTTTAGGTGGGACGCAGTTAGAATCTGAGTCAAAATCAGGGATGTCCCTGGTAATCGGGGACAGTTCAATGGTATGGTCCTTATGTGTTCCCCCAATGGTTTATGGCCTATCCAGTGGATGTGCTCTTAGGGGTTGGGAGGCATGGACGTCAGCTATGCCCATATCGGGATATTGCTTACATCCCTAGGGCTGTGCTAATATGGCTCTACCAGCCAACACCTGAACGCCTAGGCCCATAATCGCATACCCATAGTTCCCCCACCTGCCATTCTTCTACAGCACTCATCCTTACTGTGG